>NC_062966.1:2172051-2215694 GCF_023119035.1 Salvia hispanica | reverse complement strand
AAAACTTGCTGGAGTAAATAATGAACTATATTCACTATATAATGAACTAAATGAATGTATGTTATGAACTTATTACTTCATTCAGTCGTGCTATTACTTCATTCTGTTAGTTTATTACTTCATTTATTCATGCTATTACTTCATCCTATTAGTTTATTATTTCATTCCGTTAGTTTATTTCTTCATTCCGTCATGCTATTACTTCATTCCATTAGTTTATTACTTCATAATGTGTTATGACATAATTATCTTTCAGTTGGGTTTAGGGTTATTACTTCATTCCGTTAGTTTATTACTTCATTCAGTCATATTATTACTTCATTATGTTAGTTTATTACTTCAGTCAGTCATGTTATTGTTATAAACATATTACTTCATTCTGTTAGTTTATTACTTCATTTATTCATGCTATTACTTCATTATGTTAGTTTATTACTTCATTCCGTTAGTTTATTACTTCATTTCATTAGTTTATTACTTCATAATATGTTATGACATAAGTAAGTAGAATTTTAAAATCGGCAAGTGAAGCACACTCAAGGGGAGGCCAATGGACACGGACGAACCACGAAGAGCCATGTGTGGTGCGGAGCCGTGGAGGGACAGCCTGCGGCCCCTCCCCGCTTCGTGTACATTATTGATATTCTAATTAATCCTTAGGTAGAAATTCCTAGTGTACAACACATAAATGAAAAACGTGACAAAGATGTGAAATACTTATTGATTATGCCTGCACCTATACGGAAAATTTTCCATTTTTCTCTTTTGTTCTGTTTTCTTCTTTTATCTAAAATCGTGCTAATTGATTTATATACAATATACAATATACATCGTATATTAAACATCGTCGTGGTACAAATTTAACTTGATAAATAAGTTAACTCTTTAAGAATTCGTTGTAAAATATGAAAGTTAAGATAATCTAAAATTTGAAAACTTTAAATATTTTAAAAATAATTTGCTGAAGTAACAGAATACTAATAATATGCATAATTTGAATTAGTTGCGTCCAAATGATGTTGTTATTTAATTGACGTACAATTAATACTATTTAACTACAAATTTGTCATCAAATTGATTCACAACTGAATTCTAGGAGTAATAAATACTCAATTTGATTGAAAACTGTCTCTTTAATTATTGCATAGATTTTAAATTTGATATCTTTGATCTTCACCTGCAATTTAACGTGTATATTGTAGAACGAATAAACATATATATACATCTCTCAAGGAAAAGAATGTATTCATATACATATCTCTCAAATAATGGGTTTTGACCTGCAAAAACCTGCAAATTACTAATTGGTTTTGACCTTCCCTTGATCATTAGCAATTCCAATAGCGGGTTTAAGTTTCTATATATAATGACTCCTCTTTCGTGATCAAATAGTTCAATTAGATTACATTTATTCATCACAAAATTAATTAGTGAGGTTAAAAGTTATTCGAGCAAACGAACATATTCGATTATTTAACTTACATTTAAACTGATTTCGTTCTGAGACTTTTTTTTTTTTTGGAAGGAGAGAGTATTAAGTTATTAGCATTAATAGTTATAATATATAAAAATAAAATATAAAATTGAAATTAAAATTTCATACGGTTACCGGGTAAGAACCACCGGTTCTAGTTATTTATTTACGAGAAACAATCAAGACAAAATCTCATAGCCGGTCCGGACCAAAAACCGATGCTCTGATTCTTGGTTCTTCACATAACCGGTTAAAAACCGGTCCGGTTCTCAATCATTTGGGCGAGACAAGGTAAACATAAACCCGTAAATCTGTGCTATCGAATAAATGTCTGGAAATGATCACTCCTCAATGAAGTCAACCATTAACATATTTCTTGATTTCATGCCTTGTTCTTCATATTCACTTTTTAATATATTCCCTAGTAGTAGCTGACTGACTAACGCAACATATGATGCATTTACATTCTCTAAAACAATTTTGTTAGCGATTTTGTCCTCAATTTTAGCTCTTTGTATTTATTAATTGGTTGCACCTGATTTATGGGAGATCCTATTTCATGTTCTTGTTTAGTTGTCGGGTTCAAGTTACTTTTGGACTTGACTATGTTTGGAACTATTGATTTTGATTATATATACTGGTAGGGAGTTTGCTACATATATATGGTGTTTTGATTAAAAAAAAAATACAATCTCTAAAATAGCTGACCTATACATTTTAGAGCTATGTTTATCAATTATTTACATCCGTGAGTACATTTTAGAGCCTCGTTTAATTAGTTTATAGATTATTTACATCCGTGAGTACATATATATGATGTTTATCGATTATTTACATCCGTGAGTACATTTTAGAGCCTCGTTTAATTAGTTGTCATACCCCCAGGTATGATGATACCTTGATCATAGGCATTTACAATTTTGAAAATTGTTGGCCGACGAAGTGTAGGGATGAGGTGTAGTTGTTTTTATTCATGGGTTTGATGTTTGTTTCTGCTATTCGCGGTTATCGATCCTTCTTTGGTAAATGTATTGCTTCTTTGGTAATAGTGTTATTTTTTGGGTTTATATGTATTTTTATTTTGCACTCCTAATCAAGTAATCATTTTGGATAAAGTGATTTAATTTTTCCTATACATTTGATTTCGTTGTTTTATATATCAAAATGTTTATATATCAACATAACTTTGTTGCTAGCTAATTTTGAAATGCAGCATTTCTAGCGTATAAACAAATTTAGAAAAGGTAACAATTTTTTTGAAATTTATCCCGAGTCATCACCTTCCAGTCACATAAATATTGGTGGTAAAAATCTTGCACAATACATATATATATCGGCCAAAATTAGACTCCAAATAAAATTTAATTTATAATTACTTATGGAAAGTGGTTGTAAAAGGTGGCATTAAAATTTGTAGCTCTACAAAAAAGGGGTATTATATTAACAAAATTTTATAAACTATGGTATTTTTCAGTTGCTTTGACAATATAAAAGCAATATACAATATAGGATATGACAAAATAAATTATTTGGTTGAAAAGATAACTTTAATATGAGTACATAATTTACTTAACTTTTTTTATTTCTTTTTTCTTAATTCAAAGTAAATAGTACTATTTTAGTTGAAGAGGTGGTTATGACTCATCTATCTAAAATTAAATTATAACATTCAATCTCATAAATCAAATAATATATATATATATATATATATATATATATAAAATTATGAAATACTATAATCTTTCAAATCAAATGGATATATGTTTATACTGAAGACATCTGATTAAACATAAACTTGAATATTTGGTAACATGATCTGATTGGTTTGTGTGCATGTGGCATTAAATTTGATAAACAAAGACATATTGCAATGATCCAAACTAAAGGGACCATTCAAGTAGTCATTCTCATATACACGACGTTGATGTGCTGTTTATTGTCAATAAAAACACATTTCGCAATTCGTTATTCAAATATTCATAAAAATGGCCGGGCTGTCAACCGGCTGGCGATATGGATTTCATTTAGTGACTCTATTTTCAGCCACCCTTTTATTGTTTTGTTATTTTCATGTTTTAATGTGGACTATTTTTTTTTACCACAATTGGGTTGGTGAAAACGATGTTCGGCCTATACCTTGTGTAATTACAATCAAGCATTGCAGATAAAATCCATAAATGTATGTGTTTCTAATATATATGGGATGAGATGCGTTATAATGCTAACCTTTTAAGTTGCTAATTCTGCTAACTCATCAATGCAGTGTATTAAAAATGTCAACACGGTGATATTAAAACATATCAACACATAATGTCAACAAAGTATACTGAAATGTCAACAAAATTATGTGATGTCATTTTAATGTCATCGCTTTGACATTTTTAATGCACTACATTGATGAGTTAGCAGAGTTAACAACTTAAGAAAGTTAGCAATTGATCACACTCCTATATTGACGCTTTTGGTTAAAATGAGATTGTATGATAGTAAAAACAAATACTATCTTCTATTGCGATAAGAGAAAAACACTACATTTGTCAGTCATATATTTTGTTTGAAACTATTCCTTGGATAAGTTATCATGAAACTATATTTGTTATGAGAGCTAAAAATATTATTCATAAATGTATAGGATTGCTGTAATCACGTAGAAATAAAATGCATCCTGAATTTCTTTTAACGACAAATCAATTCTTTTTATTTCGCTATTATTGTTGTCTTACCCTTACAAAAAAAAATAGTCATAGTCGTGTACGAAACGAATTTTAATGCAAAATTGATAATTTATAAGAGATCAATTTTAATGCAAAATTTATAATTTATGAGAGAGATAAACAAAGCAATGGTTAAAGTGTTATTAATGAAAAATTAGAGAATCTTGTTAGAGAAAAAATATTTAGTAAAAATAGATAGAGATTAATTTTGTTTTGAATTCATAACTCAAAACGAAAAAAAATAAAAATATTTCCAGTCTCAATTATTTAAACAAATCAGGAGTGTTGGGCATAAAAGCTAACTGTCTCAATTAATTAAATTTCCTAACGATAATCAATTCTTTAGAAAACATTTCGGTTGTCTATGAGAAAATAATGTGGCCAAAAAATGCCTCAATTATTTATTCTCTATCATATTTAGCCAAATTATTGACATGACGATATATACATCAACCAAGTTTCTGGCAGCATTGCATTAATTTGATTAGAAGAGCATGTGTATGCAAAACTTTGGAATTAAACCTCAACTTCTGTTTCCTAAATAAAATGATTTCTTCTGTTCCAGCTAGCTACTTTTAAGTATTTATGTTCTTGTATGTAAAATCGATTTATTCATCACGAACCGAATAATCCAAAGTTGCAAACATTTAATTAAATTAAACCATTTACTGCTAATATTTTGTCACACAAATAATTGTATACTTTGTATCTTTTATGGGTGACTAAACATAACTACTGAAAGCCGCGTCACAGGGAACTCAGATTCGGTCACGAGTATTAATCATTCTACATCTCTACCGCTTGGCCAACACACATTGTACCCTGATAATTTTATTCAACTTAATCTTCATCAATTATGAATATCTCCTTCGAAGAAAAAAAAAAAATTAAAAATGTGCCCATTTATACTTAATTGGCTCACACTATCAGTAATATATTTCAACAATTTTTAACTTTTAATTCTCTATTTTTTTGAACTCGTTGAAATTTTAACGACGGGCCATTATTAAAACCAAAACCAGTGTTACTTCAGTTTTTTATTTTTTGGAGAAATGGAAATGATGTGATAAACGTTAGCATCTGTGTGGATATTTTATAGAATTAATAGTATTTCATTTGGACGTATTTTATAATAACTCATATATGTAGAAATTTTTCAAAATATTTTAAAAATCATAACAGCTATAGTTTTTATAATAAAAGGGCAATTCTAATACGTACATTAATTTCCATAAATTTTGTCTATATATAAGTTTGTTTTTTTCTTCGTATGACCTACAATCGCATGTTAAATAACAATCATACAGAAATATTGACAAACCACATACACTAAAATTGAAGTAAGATATGTTCCTTGGGAAGTATATGAAATATTGACAAAACACATATACAAATAGAGATGTTTCCTTAAATTTATTTTATTTTCTACGTTAAAAACTCATAAAACTAATTCATACGTAATAATTGAATCAATTCATGATGAGTTAAATTGAGTTAAATGTTAGGAAAAGAACTGGAAGTTTTGGAGACCAAAATATTACTAATAAATAGGGAAAGAGTGAAAAAGAATATTTTTTCTAAATATTTTCTACTCCCCCTGTCCTCCACGAAAAAAATAGTCTCATTTTGGCATTTTGGGATATCCACAAAAAATAGTTTCATTTCTAAAAATGGAAAGTTTCTCTCTCATACTCTTTCTACTTTTTCTCTTCCCATCTCATATTTTACCCATTTTTTCTTCATATCTCTCTTACTTTACCAAATTTTTTAACCTGCTTCGTCCACAAATGAGACTATTTTTGCAGACGGAGGGAGTATAATAGAGTCTCGCTAATCTCAGTAAAAAATATACTATTTTCTTCGTCTTCAAACAATAGACACCTTTTTCTATTCTTGCATGTTCCATAAATTAGTTGATTTCCATTTTTGACACGTTTCTCTTTTGTGGTGAGCTTCATTTTCCATTATCAATATTCTAATAATTTTTTCATTCTTTACCTTTCCACTTAACTTATTTTACATTAAAATACGTAAAATATCAAAATTGCACTCTCTCCGTTTTTTTAAAATAGAAACTCTTTATTTTTTGGTTCATTTCTTTAAAATAGAAACTTTCCATTTCAGAAAAGTTCTTTCTCTTTAATGAGATGAGATTCATTTTCCACTATTACATTCACACCTTTTATTTCTATCTCTATCATACTTTATTAATTTTGCATTAAAATCCGTATCATTTTAAAAGATTCTATTTTTAAAAAACGGAAGGAGTATATATCATAAGGACAGAGGGAGCAATAAATACACACATGTTTAGGGGCGAGAGCTATAATTGTAATGACCACATAGTGCATTAATAGTATTAGTAGAGCCACTCATTGTGCTGAAAATTCCTCATAGTATGAAACAAGATAAACAAATCCATTAAGACCTCATTAGTACCCTAAAAACTCGATACTCACTCCATAACTGAATATATGTTGACTGCATTATTACAAATATATAACCAATAGAAGACTATACATTAAAATTAACTTCCCAAATAGTATACTCCTTACTCTATATTTAGTCACACGTGATATTACATATATGTATTGAGAGTGAGAAGATTCAAATAGTATAAAGGACAAAATGAAAGCCGATTTTGTATGCAAGCAATACTGCCCCAATTTTGACCCAATACTAATATTATATTTTTGATAAAATCCATTCTTTCAACATTTCAATTAATAATATCCACTCATTTTGCTTGCGTGTGGGAGTCTTTTATTTGAGCTCGCAATTTAAATCCCCCTGGCCAGTGACCACAATTCTCACTACCACTCTTCAACCAATGACCACTCCACTTCTTATTCTCTCCTTCTTTCTCCCCTTTGCCGCCGCGGCTGGCGGCGGCAAGTGGGACCTACTCCTCCCCAACATCGGCGTCTCCGCCATGCACATGCAGCTCCTCCACACCGACCGCGTCGTCATGTTCGACCGCACCGACTTCGGCCCCTCCAACATCTCCCTCCCCAACGGCCAATGCCACCGCGACCCCAACGACAACACCCTCCACGTCGACTGCACCGCCCACTCCGTCGAATACGACGTCGCCTCCAACTCCATCCGCCCCCTCACCGTCCTCACCGACGTCTGGTGCTCCTCCGGCGCCGTCATCCCCGACGGCACCCTCGTCCAGGCCGGCGGCTTCAACGACGGCGATCACGCCGTCCGCATCTACAAACCCTGCTCCGACAACTCCTGCGACTGGCGCGAAATCCCCAACGGCCTCACCCAGCGAAGGTGGTACGCCACCAGCCAAATCCTCCCCGACGCCCGCCAGATCATCGTCGGCGGCAGGGCTCAGTTCAACTACGAGTTCCACCCCAAAAAATCCGCCTCCGACGGCCCCCACAATCTCCCCTTCCTCGCCCAGACTCACGACCCTCGCATCGAGAACAACCTCTACCCGTTCGTCTTCTTGAACACAGACGGAAATCTATTCATTTTTGCCAACAATCGAGCTGTATTATTCGATTACAAGAATTCAAAAATCATCCGGACCTACCCGGCACTCCCGGGTGGGGACCCCAGGAGCTACCCGAGCACGGGCTCCGCAGTATTGCTCCCGTTAAGGAGCAATGCCGGAGCTCAGGTCTTGGTGTGCGGCGGCGCGCCGAAAGGAGCTTTTGTCAGAGCAAATAATCGTGATTTTGTGAATGCTCTCAACACGTGCGGGAGGATCCGAATAAACGACCCGAATCCCCAATGGGCTATGGAGACCATGCCCTCGGGTCGGGTCATGAGTGATATGCTCTTGCTGCCTAATGGCAATGTCTTGCTCATCAACGGCGCTGGCGCGGGCACTGCCGGGTGGGAAATGGGCCGGAGCCCCGTTTTGTCACCGGTTGTGTACTATCCAAACAAGCAAGCCGGGTCGAGATTCGAGGTTCAGAACCCGACCTCGACTCCTAGAATGTACCACTCTGCTGCGATATTGCTTCGCGATGGTCGAGTTCTCGTTGGTGGAAGCAATCCTCATGCATATTACAATTTCACTAAGATAATATTTCCAACGGATTTAACTCTCCAATCATTTTCACCGTCATATTTGGATCCGCAGTTTGAGAACATACGGCCGAAGATTCTTTCGCCCGTATCCGGATCCAAAACCGGGTACGGGCAGCAGATTCCGGTCCGGTTCAGCATTGGACCGGGTCAATTGGTTAAAAGTACAATCATGGTAACAATGATTGCGCCGTCATTTGCAACTCACTCATTTTCGATGAATCAAAGGTTGCTTGTTCTCGACCGTGGCGATGTGATGCCTGTTGGGGGATCCGTGTACCAACTCAAGGCCGGAATGCCGGGTTCGGGCAATCTTGCACCGGCTGGGTACTACCTTCTGTTTGTGGTTCACAAAGATATTCCGAGCAAGGGAATGTGGATCCATATCAATTGAGTTATTCGGGCTGACCCGGTTCGTTTGGATTATTGTGTGATAGATACACATTACTATTACTCCATTTGTGTACAAAATGACTTGTTTATAGGGAAAATATATGTATACTTTAATTTGTATCAAGATTATAGAAATGAACGTGTACGTATCAAACAAATGCTTTTATATCAATAAAAGTTCATGGTATATAGGCGAGAAATTGCATATAGTTGGCTTCCTACTACCACAAAGTGGAATTCATGACGTTTCAAACTTAAATTTTGAATATTAATGGTGAGATAAAGTGGGTATAATTTCTATTCTAGGTTATACACTAATGTATAAAAAGAGAGCTAGTGGAGACTATATGGGTAAGGATGGGGTTTTGCTGTAAGTGGTAAAATTTAGTCAATGTATATAAATCGTTTTTTTAAAATATGCCAAAGTGTGACTTGTTGTTTTACAAAATATAGCTGTGTTATTAATTTTTGACAAACAATCTTGTGCACCCACCAAAGGTATGGTTAGTATAATTACTCCCTCTGTCCCGCTTTAGCAGTTCCGGTTATTTTTGTGCGCTCATTTTATAAAAATGATATTAATAAATAGTTAAAGTGGAGAAATGGTAAAGTAAGAAAGAGATTAATGTAGATAAGTAAACGAGTGCACAAAAATAAGCGGGACGGACGAAGTAATTTTTTTTGGATAAAAGAAATTTTTGTACTATCAAATAAAATGAATGAATTAGTGTATAATTGTCAATCATTGTCTTGCAATTTTAAAATTTATTTTAAAAAAATCAAAAACTAGTTCGGCTCGAGGAGTGCATGAATTGAAATAGCATCTCTTAATAATCAACAACGAATTAGTGAATTAAAACCCGATAACGTGGGAGTTAGATTTAGGTGTATCTCATTGCACTATGAGGCTGGGCCATACTCCATATCCATACTCCCTATATTTAATTAATTACGGTGTATTTATTTTCACTAAGTAGTTCATTCATTTTTAACAATATTTAGTTAAATTAATTAATATTTACAATTAATTGTTAATAAATTATGAGTGTAATAATAACTTTTAAATTAAGGAATTTTGAACCCTAATTAGAGATATAAAAATTATATATTATTCATTCCAATGGAATAGTACTTGAATATTGTATATAGAGCATAAAATTATTACTCATTCCAATATTGGAATAGTACTTTTGGTTATTTGAATGCATTTATTGTTGCTTATGATATAATTATGTTACTGCTTATCATCATTTTAGTGGGCATTCAATGCCAATTACATCATCTTCTTTGGTTTAGGTAGGTCTTAGTTTAGTAATCGAGACCGATGGCAGTAATGTCATTCATGGGTATGCTGCTATTGATCATAATATTGTTGTTTCTTTGTATGTTCAGATATCACTTTTTTTTTATACAAGCGAAAAGCTCAAGCTGAGGGCACATCGAGCAAAACAGTCGATAACAAATAAACGAACATAGCAAAAATAACAAAAAAAAACAAAGTAGAAACCCCCACTAATCTGCCACTAACCAAAAGCTCATATGCTAAGCAAAGAAACACTACAAGTCAGCAGCAACCCGACCACGAGCCATTCCTCAACAAAAAGCCACACCACCAGCTCAACCAAGAGCAAGACACCAACAACAGAAAAGCAAACTATATTAAAATGGATCACCGAATCATGGACGAAGAGAGTAGCAATCTATGTTACACACTATATCAATTTTTTTCGACACAATATAAATTATTGACAATTTTCTTTCATAACTATCTTACCTTTATTGGACAATTGCACTATTATATGTATATTTAAAAATCGTGTGGTCGATAATGGTCTTTTGTATGGGCTGTGACCCAAAGATAGTATGATCTTTTGATAACATTAGATGCATTTAGAGGATGTGACCACTGACCCCAACATGCAAAATATTTTATTTTTGGTCAACTTATAAGATGAAGTACTATTATGATGAGATCTTCTTGTTTATATATATATATATATATATATATATATGTTAGATAGAATTTTTTTTCACTAGAGCTATGAAGTACTTATATTTCAACACAATATTGTTTTATAACAAATATATCAATGAAGTTTTCTCTTTATAATTTATTAAACCGTTTTCGCTTTGCTTTTCTTCCATTTAGTTTTCGAAATTTCTGAAAATAAACTAAATACTAGTAGTACTATTTTTGTCGCTCATTCGCTATGAATGGGGGCATTACAGTTTAAGTAGGTCATATTTTAGTTACAGAGATAGATGACTGTAATGCCATAATTGAGTATGTTGCTATTGATCATATGTTCATGTTTGATTTATATTTTTCCATTTTCTTTAAATATATTTAATTTTCAATTTTGAGCGGTGTATTTTATTGAATTGAAATAGTAGAAAATAAATTAAATACCAAGACTACTTTTACAATATGTGTCAAAACAATAGCTGCACCATATGGCTCAAACCATGCCCCTTTTTCTAAAATGGCTCACAATATGTATCACAATATTTCAACTTTTCTTTGATTCTTTATCCTTATTTGAGCTCCGTTAAATTCTTGTAGGATCAAAGCCAATTTTGTATTAGAGCAATACTTGCCAATATTTATCCATACGGATATTTATCACACGTAATGTATTCATATAATCATATACATGAATTGGAACGAGAGTATGAATATAATTAATTATTTCCATGTTTAAATAGATTTTGATATGTTAATTAGATAATACCCACACGTTTGTGTTGGCTGTGGCCTGTGGGAGTCTCGTCTCCTTCACTATTAAAATGATCTAAACTTATATATACCTCTAATTAATTATCAGGATCGAATTGGTGAGTTTAAACAAAATAATGAGTGATTTTTATATCAAATAAAGTATATGTAACTATACTTGTCTTTCATATAAAGATCATTGTGTCGAATTAAGGAATATTGAGCCCTAATAAATCAATTAATAAACTATAAATCAATTAATAAATTATTCGTAAGATAATAGAAACTTTTAATTAAGGAATATTGAGCCCTAATGGAATAGTATTTGAATGTACACACATGTGTCGTTCGGTTGCTATGATTCATTATCATATGATTATCCATTTAGAATTAGGTCGCGAGGTTATTTTAGTTGAAGGGGATGACTATGACTAATTAATCATAAGACTATCCATATAAGATGAAATTGTGGGATTTAATCTTATTAACCAAACATACTGCATATACAATCACAAGATATAATTTTGCAAATCGAAAATAATTAACAATTTTCCTCCCTTACTATCTTAAAGTTATTGGAATTCTTATCAATATCTTGTCGTCAACCATCATGGCTCTTGATATGATCCTACTAATTTCGACATCTTGGACGGACTAGATAACCTAGAAGATATACTATGCCATAATGATATCAAATCTAATTTTGGTCATTTATAAATTTCTCCTTAATTTAATATATAATGGAAGAAAAATAAAATATCTCAAACCATGGCCCTTTATCTAAAATGGCTCACACTATGTATCACAAATTTCAACTTTTAATCCTTTAATTCTTATTTGAGCTCGTTAAAATTCTTGTTCGATCAAACCCGATATTGTATTCGACCAACACTCGCTAATATTTATCCATACGGATATTAATCACACGTAATATAATCATATGCATGAATTGGAATGAGAATATGGATATAATTAAATTTTCTCCATACGCAAGTATTAGATAATACTCTCGCCTCCTCTCCTATTTAAATGAATCCACCATGACCACAATTCTCTCATGCATAACTCTGAAAATTAACATGACTCCACAACCTATTGCTCTTTTCTTCTTCCTCTCCTTCCTCCTCTCAGTCTCCGCCGCTGCGGGCGGAGGGAAGTGGGACCTACTCCTTTCGAACGCGGGCATCTCCGCCATGCACATGCAGCTCCTCCACACGGACCGCGTGGTCATGTTCGACCGCACCGCCTTCGGCAACTCCAACATATCCCTCCCCAACGCCAAATGCGTCCACGACCCCGACGACCCCGCCTCCCGCCTCGACTGCACCGCCCACTCTGTCGAGTACGACGTCGCCTCCAACTCCGTCCGCCCCCTCACCGTCCTCTCCAACATCTGGTGCTCCTCCGGCGCCGTCCTCCCCGACGGCACCCTCGCCCAGACCGGCGGCAACGGGAAAGGCGACCACGCCGTCCGTCTCTACAAAGCCTGCACCGACAATTCCTCCTCCTGCGACTGGCAAGAGATAGTTAAGGGACTCGCTCAGAACAGGTGGTACGCCACCAGCCACATCCTCCCAGACGGCCGCCAGATCATAATCGGCGGCCGGGGCCAGTTCAACTACGAGTTCTACCCCAAACAACCCGGGGCGGATGGGTCCTACAGTCTTCCCTTTCTCCAGCAGACATTCGACTACGCTGACACTGACAACAACCTCTACCCGTTCGTCTTCTTGAATGCAGATGGAAATCTATTCATTTTTGCAAACAATCGAGCTGTATTATTCGATTACAAGAATTCCAAAATCATCCGGACCTACCCCACATTACCGGGTGGGGACCCGAGGAACTACCCGAGCACAGGCTCTGCAGTATTACTGCCTCTGAAGGGCAATGCTGCAGCAGCTGAGGTCTTGCTATGTGGCGGTGCAATCAAGGGAGCTTGCGACAGAGCACGCAAAGGTGATTTCGTGAAAGCTCTCGACACGTGTGGGAGGACCCGGATAAACGACCCGAATCCTCAGTGGGTTATGGAGACCATGCCCTCTGCTCGGGTTATGGGTGATATGTTGTTGCTGCCTAATGGTAATGTCTTGATTATCAACGGTGCTGGCACGGGCACCGCCGCCTGGGAACTGGGGCGGAGCCCGGTTTTGTCACCGGTTCTCTACTACCCGGATAACCAACCCGGGTCGAGATTCGAGGTGCAGAACCCGACCACTACTCCTTGAATGTACCACTCTGCTGCAGTATTACTTCGCGACGGTCGAGTTCTCGTTGGTGGAAGCAATCCTCATGAATTTTACAACTTCACAAACGTACTATTTCCAACAGAGTTATCTCTCCAGTCGTTTTCACCACCATATTTGGATCCGCAGTTTGACTATCTGCGGCCGAAGATCCTTTCGCCCGTATCCGGATCCAAAATCGGGTACGGGCAGCAGATTCCGGTCCGGTTCAGCGTTGACCCGGGTCAACTGGTTCAAAGCACAATCATGGTAACAATGATTGCGCCGGCATTTGCGACTCACTCGTTTTCGATGAATCAAAGACTGCTGGTTCTCGAGCGTGGGGATGCGATGCCGGTTGGGGGATCCGCGTACCAGCTTATGGCCACAACCCCGGGTTCGGGCAATCTTGCACCGGCTGGCTATTACCTTCTGTTTGTGGTTCATAAAGATATTCCGAGTGAGGGAATCTGGATCCATATAGATTGATTTATGGCTGACCTGGTTTAATTATTGTGTGGATTATTTCTGTACAAATAATTTGTTTATAGGGCAAATATTTGTATGCGATTTATTCAGAATTATGCTTTTATGTCAAGACCCTTTCATGGTATATATATAGGCGTGAAATTGTTTCTATTAGAAATAGGTTACTCATCTTTTAAAAAATATGGGACAAGATTTAAGAATTTTAACAATTCGCACGTGGTTGGTTTCCTACTGCAACTAATTCAAAATAATTTTCATTCCTGAACTACGGACCCCTACCACCAACTCAAGAGCTCCCATCAAGGGGACCTCTCCCACTCGCCCATTAGAGCATTTGATAGTATTGTGAATATTAAATACTTTTATATATTAAACATGAATTTTTTTTTATCTACATAAACTTATAATTTATGTGTAATTTTATATTTTTTTAAGTATATAGAATACACTAGCTATTGATATTAGTATTTTTTAAACCAAAATTAACTAACACAGGTTTAATTATATATATTTGGTATAAAATATTTCACATACACTTTTTTAAATTGATATGAACTTTATCTATTTTTATACAAAAATATTAATTTTTATATACACTAATTAATAATTTATATATTTACTAACAAACAATTTATTTAAATTTTATCATTCACTACATTACAATATATTTTTTTTTATTTTATAATTTTACACATAAATAATTATAGATAAGATTTAATGTATTCTTATGCGGTCTTAAATATTTTTTTCATTGCAAAATTTAATACTATTTTGTAAATTATACTCCTTGTCCCATAGAAATAGGAAATTGAAGATGACACGAGTTTTAATATATAATTAATAAAGTAAAAGAGAGAAGAAAAACTGCTTGAAATAATGTAGTGGATGGTGAGGCTCATTAATGATAAAGTTAAAAAAAGGAGAAAAAAAGGTTTTCGTAAATAAATATTGACTATTTCTATGAGACAGACGAAAAAGAAAATTCAACTTATTTCTATAGGAGGGAGGGAGGGAGTATACATTTAATTTTATATATTTGTATTAGTAAAACGATCCAACCAGTTGAACCCTGAATCAATAGCTTCGTTAGTACGCTCACCTCTCCAGTTTTTAAAACAATGGCGACAATAACATGGTAAGAGAATGCTGACCAAGATTGAAAACCAAATCAATAGTTGAATTGGAACCACAATTTTAGGAAGAGTGGATGCTCAAATCTAGAAAACCAAACTCATCATTACATAAAATGTTCTCTAAATAGTAAACCTGCGTATTTGCAAACAAGAATATAAAACCCACGCCAATACTCTGCTCAACTTTGACACATTTATGATGGGTTCAATTTCTAGATAAAATAGCATTAAGATATAATTTAGAATTAAGTTGGAAGATTATTTAATTGGAGGAAGTTGACTATCCATATAAGATCAGATTAAGTTACGAGATTCAATCTCGTGAACCAAATATAATACAAATTTAATAATGAGATATAATCTTGCAAACCGAACACCCAACATATATATATATATATATATATATATATGGTGCGACGATGACAATGATATGTTAGCTTGTGCATCGACTAACACTACCATTAGATGCATGCACTGCAACCGGCGGCCAAAACATTGACAGAAATAAAGTGTTGCATTGATGCAAAGTAAAAGAGAGTGTTATCGTGTCAATAAGACAAAACTCGCCATAATTAAATATGAAAATGAATATAACTTGGATAAATAGATGATAGATTTTCTTAGATCACATCATCATATGGTGAACGGTCGAACTATACACTACACTGACTTGCATCGTTAGCGATTTCATTGACATAAGAAGAGGCATCATAAGCATGAATGAAAAAAGTGTTACTACTATACTAAATAAATGAATATTTTAATTAATGAAAAAAAAATATACCTTGAATAGTCTACTTGTCATCTTCCCCCTAAATATTTGAAGGGAACCAACCTAGAGGAGCAGAGCGTATAAAGCAGTCAGTTGTGGATTATGTGGCTTCCTTGCTCATGCCCCTTTATAAAGCAAGGAAAATTGATAGGGAAGGTTACAAGTCAATAATGAAGAAAACGGCAACCAAGGTTATTTCTTATATCATTGTTTACTGGTCTTCCTCCCTGTGAAACATGTTTTATGTGACTTACTTTGTTCTATGTTTCAGGTCATGGAACAGACTACTGATGCTGAAAAAGCAATGGCTGTTTTTGAATTCTTGATTTCAAATGTAAAAATAAGGTGGGTATCATATATTCTCACTTATAAGGCCATATAACCCTTATGTAGTATAACCAATGTGATAGAGGACTGCAGAAAGTCCTGTTTTACACTCTAGCAGCTTGGGATCCATCCCAAAGAGTTGCTTTTCAAGAAACTATTTTGGCAACCTTGTGCCATGATTGCACGATAACATGTAATCAACTCTTCAAATTATGTCCTCTCAAAAGAAAGCAAAAAACAAATTCTTCATTATGTTAAAGTTGTCTTATAGGCTTTTTTGCTATGATTAGCACATGTATACAAAAAGAAATGTTTGTTCTTTCCCTTTGGTTTACCAAAAATTGCCAATCCATGAGCATCTCTCTACAGGAAGATTTTTGTGGTCTGCTGACTCTGCTCATTTTGTTTTACATTAGTCCTTTCATGTGGAATCTAGAGTATGTACATTGACAAACTTAACTTTTATGCCGACATTTTTAACCACAATTTTCAACAGTAAAGGTTACTTACGTGATCAATTTTTTGTGAAGGCTACTTATGTGATCTTTGTTGTGTTTTCCTGAAATGTTTGCTATTTTCCTCAGTTGCTGTATGCTCTCTTATCTATTTAATTGTTTTTTTTGTTTTTGTGTGGATTTTTCACAATCTCGCTTTATCATGTGGGCAGATTCGTGCATTTGTGGACATGCTGATTGAAAGGCACATGAGAATGAAGCCAGGTGCAAAGTTGTGATATTTTGACAAAGATTAATTGATGCACCCGAACACAGGATTGAGAAGCTGTGTGGCTATTTAGTCATAGTTCAAGCAGTTTCTTACAGCTTGTGGCTATCCCCAAACGGAAGCTCTACTGGTATATGGTACTTGTGCCTGCATCTGTACTGAATGCATACAAAGATTGGGAAATAGCTATTATTGTTTGTCTAAATACGGCCAAATCATGACGACATAGCAATGCCCTTAAACATTAGATGGGTGTAATCAGATCTTATACACAATTTTTCATCTTCCAATTTAAAAGTTGGTCGATTGATGTGGAATACTTTTTTGGAACTCATTATGCTAACTTGTATTTTAAAGGTAGAAGCTGGAGACCCCTAACCTTTTTCTTCAGGCTCAGAAGAGAAATGAATTGTTTTGTGACTTGTAAAATGTGTACAGCTTAGAAATTTTTATGGAAACAAATATACAGAATTCTGTCACATAACCTGCTTATCTCTTGGCTACTCTTAGTTTAATTTGTTACCAGTTATAAATTCAAATGTGTATGCTTTCAAGGTTAAATTATGCTCTTTTCCTTGCTCATACAAAAGATAAACCATCTCTAATAATGATGATGTTTTGTTGCTCTTTTGTCTTTATATTTTGGAGTTCAAGACTCGGTGCTTGGAAAATATAGCTTTCTCCCCTTCTTTTTAAAGGTCAAATGTGTAAAAGGTAATGTTTTTGTTTATTACATTAATAATTATGTTATTTGCTTGTAAAGGGTAAGATTGCATGTTTGTTTATGTATTCAGTTGTTACTTCCATGAAAGTTTACTGGAAAAGACATATTTTATCCCCTATACTTCTACTTTTATGTCATTTCCTCCCTGTACTTCAATTTTTACAGTGTTGCTCCCTGTACTTTCATTATATATATCCTGCTCCCTTGTACTAAGTTTCTTTATGTTGATCTCTTGTGTAATTCCATTCATATGCATTTTATAAGTATATAGAGCAAATATGTGTGGATCCTGTTAAATATATACTAAATGTAATTGTGTTTGTTGCTACCTTGTATTTTTCAATAAATGATCCTCGTCTCTGAATGTATATTTTCTGAATCAGAGAACATATAAGGTGGCTATTGCTGACTTTATTATAAAATTCTGTTTGTTGTATTAGTATTAGCACAAGAACCTATTCCTTTCTCCAAGTTCTCCAAGCAAGCCCCCACCGAGGTATAAGAAAGGATAGGATAAAGAAAAATTCTAAGTGCTTGATGATTTACTGAACATAAACTGATGCAGTTTATATATTTTGCTTGCAGGTATGATGATCATAAATTCCTATCTTGCTGTGGTAGTCATTGGACTCTTTTGGGCTTTTAAATTTATGAGAGCTGAGATTGTTTGAAACATCTCGTGGCTCCTTCAATAAGGTAACTAAGAGCATCTCCGGTGGTGTCCTTCCCACTAGGACTTCTCACAAAAACCTCCTGCCACGTCACTAGGACTTCCCATCCCACTACACAATGTAGGACTTCCACTAGGACTTCCCGCAATAAAATAAAATCACAATTATTCAATTTATGCGTTTCAAATTTACAAAATTTAACGAGCCATATATATAGAGCCGTATTTATAGAGTTTTAAAAAATAAAAAATAAATAAAAATAAAAAAATTTAACTCGGACGTCCGACCGGGACGTCCAACCCCCTCCCCAATGGCAGACGTTTGGTAGGACGTCGCGAGGATATCCGAGGACATCCGACGGGCTAATGGGACGGGCGTGTCCGACCTTTTGATCCACAATGGCGGACGTCGGGTAGGACTTCCGCGACGTCCGCCGTTGGAGATGCTCTAACTATAATGCCTACACACCCTCTGACATCTAGCTCGCTAGCATACTTTTATATACTATTGCAGAAAATTGTTATACATCTACCTTATTCTGTTCACAAGATGTTTCACTGAAGCCATGGTTACTTTGATAGATCACCTCAATTCTGTTATGGAGTAAAGTTGTATTCTTGTTCATGGTTCTCTTGCATATGGTTCATCCAGGAGATATAATGAGCTGAGGGGTTCGGTAAATTGATAGAACATACTTGATGGGCTTGTGATAGACTGTTATCTGCTAGAAGAGGATCCATGCTTTCATTTGCAGGTAGATCAGTAGTATACAGACAGGATGCAGTCTTTGAAGCTTCCTCTCTACATTTTCCATTTATTTTCAACTTTGATTGGGCAAGGATAATTTATAAATTTATGTAAATTTGTTTAATGTCCCATGCTTGGGAGAAATAGCTCATCTCCATCTCCCTGTGGTTTTAGTTGGTGCAGGGAAAGATTGTTTATATTGGAAGGTTGTATGGTGCAATTCTTGCAGCTTGGTTAAGTATGTGTTGTAGTGGAGTACTACTTTGGCTTTCGAGGATTAAAGAATTTATTCTGCACTTGATGTGTTTGATTTACGAGAACGGATCCCCTTCTGTGGAGAAATCACAGCAGGGGCTGCTGTGTTAAAAACGACAGCGTTCCACCACTCTATCCCTCTGTCTGATTTCTGTACATGAATAAAAAAATGAAATCATTTAAGTTTTTCAAGTTATTCTTCCACACCAAAAAGCTATATGCAATTTTCTTTTTCTTTCAAAGCTTCTGATAAGCCACGAGTATTCAATTCAAATACAAAATCATCTATATATTTGTCTATTATTAATGCTTTGTAGAGATAGAGACTTTCTGTAGTGAAATAATCTATTTTCTCAAAATTATCTTCTCCCGAGTATATTATTGGTTTTGATTGTTATGGAGCTTGGTACTTAGTATCCAAATACTGAGAGGAACATAACATTGCATACATATTATGATTTCATGGTTACCTCATATATTTTCTTCTTTTTTTGGATTTTAAAGACCCTTGCAATAATTTGTCATTGATGAATTTGAGTTTAGACACTAATTTTAAGCCTAGAATTGGTATGGAATTTGATAGCTTAGATGATGCTTGGATGTTTTGGGTTCAATATAGAAGCAAAGTAGGATTCAGAGTTAGGAAATATTATTTTAACAAATGCAAAAAAACTGGTCGAACAACATCATATAAATATATTTGTTGCAAGGAAGGAGTGCATAAAAGAGATTCGAACATATTGTAAAGTAAGATTCATTGAGTAAAGTAAGACAAAAGAGATTCATTGAGTAAAAATCCTCGACTTGAGACTCGAACATATTGTAAAGTAAGATTGGGGTTGATTTATGTTAATGGTATGTATAAATTAAACGAGTTTATCGAAGACCATAGTCATCCTCTTCATCTCCCTGAGACAGTACATATGTTATCTTTTCAACGTTGCATTACAGATGTTCAAGCACATGAGATTGATTTGGCGGATGCTATTGGACTCAATCAGAAATCGTCTTTTAATTTGATGAGTAGACAAACTGGAGGAAGAGATTTAATTGGCATGCACACTACTTGAGACACTTAACTCCAAGAGACCTTTAATTGGATGTCTTAAGTCTTAACCACAAGATACCTACTTACCTTACAAACTAATCAAATGCTACAAATGATATAACTCCTCCACAAATGCTATTCATATATTTAGTTTATATCAGATCTGACGTAATATCCGGTTTTTTACTTTTTAAAGAATAACTAAGTTTCCATGTCCAAGTAAAATAAAAGAGAAAGAGTATGTGGGAAAAGAGAAAAATTGCAGTAATTAAAACTTAACAGCGACAACTTTTATAATTGAAATAACTATTTTGGAAAAGGCGTCGTTTTTAACACAGCAGCGAAAAGAAAGTAGGGAGTATTTGGGAAAAGATAGAAATTGCGGCTGAATATTAAAACGTCTTCAATTGAATTAAGAATTGTCGAAACGGCACCGTATTAGAGTGGTGGAACGCTGTCGTTTTTAACCCAGCAGCCCCTGCTGTGGAGAATCCACAGCAGGGGATCCGTTCCCTTTGATTTACTTTGGCTTTCGAGGATTGTCTCATGTTTAAAAGGTTTTTTTGGGGGTTTATTTTTGTATGGAGTATATCTTAATTCATCTAGTCTTGGCTTTTCTTTCGAATCAAGGTTATCATTCATTGTTATGCTCATTGATTCTTTTCCACAGCAGGGAATCCGTTCCCTTTAATTTACTTTGGCTTTCGAGGATTGTCTCATGTTTAAAAGGCTTTTTTTTGGGTTTATTTTTGTATGGAGTATATCTTAATTCATCTAGTCTTGGCTTTTCTTTCGAATCAAAGTTATCATTCATTGTCATGCTCATTGATTCAAGACTATTATTCAATTTATTAGTACAAGTTAATAACAAATTAAATACTTTAAAACTTGCTCTGATAAGTATCGTAAATTTAACTCTGGGACAAATCCTTAATCATGTTAAATTTTCTAGATTTAAGGGGTTGCCTACATCTTTTTCATCAATATACTACTCCCTCATCCCGCTTAAGATGACACGTTTTCTTTTTTAGTTTGTCCCAACTAAGATGATACATTTCATTTTTTTGGAAACTTTTTCTCTCTAATTAATACATCCAATCACTTTTTCTCACTCCTATTAAAACATTCATCTTTCTTTCTCTCTCTATTTTAATACTTACACACATTTTTTCTCTCTCCAATTAAACACTTTAACCAATAACTCATAAAATCTCGTGCCGGCCAATGAATGTGTCATCTTAGCCGGGACGAAGGGAATAGTAGATTAAACTTTAAAGTTCAAAATTGTCGTATATTTTTGGTCAAATAAATTTTGTCGGCCATATACATCCTACATTCAATTTCCCTTGACCCATAAAATAATCTATCTACGATCAAACTTTAAAAATTTGTCATTTATTTTCATTTACGTATGTTCCACATAATTTGTCACATTTAACATTTATAACTTGGTAGACGTTCCACTAATTCAATCTCGCTCATATTTTATTATAAAATTAATATATAAAAGTTATATCTATATTCTATTAACTTTTTCAACTCACTTTCCATTATATTTTTAAAAACCCGTGTAAAATTATTCCATAAAAAGATTATTCCATATTTTATAACTTTTTAGTGAATTTTCATTCTCTACAAAAAAATACTTTAATTTTTTTTTTATCTCTTTTATGTTATTAATTGTAAATTAAAATTTTTGGCATCTAAAAATATGTAGGAGTAGTTTTTTGTGCGACGAAAAATGTAGGAGTATGTTTAATTTCATATTAATTTCACAAAAAATTAACGATCAATCGCGTGTTTTGACCTGATTAGTACTCTCTTCGTCCCGCTTAAGATGACACGTTTTCCTTTTTAGTTTGTCCCAACTAAGATACACATTTCCTTTTTTGGTAACTTTTTCTCTCTCATTAATACACTCAACCACTTTTTCTTACTCCTATTAAAATATTCATCTTTCTTTATCTCTCTACTCTAATACTTATACACACATTCTCTCTCTCTAATTAAACACTTTAACCAACTCCTAAAATCTCGTGCGCCGGCTAATTAATGTGTCATCTTAGCCGGGACGGAGGGAGTAAGTTAAATATACACTAGAATATACCGTGGAGTATATTGTTTTGAAAAAAAGGTTAAATCTATATCAAAACATTCACTATGTGACAACAATTTTAGACTTTTATTATATTGAAAATCTTGCTCGACAAGTATGCCAATAGAAGGATCCACTGACCTTCGATTCCCAGATCAATTCAATCCTTCTCTCTTCTTTCACAGTCAACCTCTCATTTTCACACATAGCAGTAGTTCTATAAAATCTTCATTTATTCTTTTCAATTCATTTATTCTTTTCAGTTTTCCAATTAGAATTTTTTGAATCGTATGAGAACTGCCCTTCGCCGCTGGTCCAAATTGCCGCGAGATTTAGCTACTAAAATGGCAGAAGAAATCAACTCATCCACCGCCGCCTCCGCCTCCAAGACCCGCTCGCTCTGGCCCTCCGTTTTGCGCTGGATTCCGACCTCCACCGACCACATCATCGCCGCCGAAAAACGCCTTCTTTCTCTCCTCAAGTAAGCATACCTGCAATTTAACTCAATTATGCTAATTTCAAGTCTCAATCATCGGATTTATTATTCATTTCGATTCTCCAGAACGCCTTATGTGCAAGAGCAGGTCAATATTGGCTCCGGTCCGCCCGGTTCCAGAGTCCGCTGGTTCCGCTCGGCCAGCGACGAGCCTAGGTTTATCAATACGGTGACGTTTGATGCCAAAGAGGGCGCGCCGACTCTAGTCATGGTTCATGGATATGGAGCTTCTCAAGGCTTCTTTTTCCGTAATTTTGATGCCCTTGCAACGCGTTTCAGAGTAGTTGCAATTGATCAGCTTGGGTTAGTATATTTGATTGCTGATTTAAGAGTCATTGATATCAACTTGTTTTCTTAATTAATTTCTCGTTTATAGCATGCCATTGCTTAAATGGAGCATAGTTTGGTATAACAATTAACCTTGTTTTCTTTCCTTTTAATATTCCATCTTCGCAATCAAAGAGGAATAAGTTATATTTGGAGTATAAAGCTTCAGGAAATACATACTACAGTACATGTTAGCAATGTACTCATGTTTTTATCTCCATTTTCGTGCAGTTGGGGAGGATCCAGTCGGCCTGATTTCACATGTAAAAGCACTGAAGGTCTGTTTTTCTGGTTTCTGAAGTGGTGTCGAAATGAACTCTCAGTTCTGTTATTATTGCCGAGGATGATTTATCAAAGGAATTTTATTACTGTACAAAATCTTTAACATGGATATTATGTATGTTGTAGAAACTGAGGCATGGTTCATTGACTCGTTTGAGGAATGGCGTAAAGCGAAAAATCTTAGCAACTTTGTTTTGCTTGGGCATTCCTTTGGAGGGTATGTTGCTGCTAAATATGCGCTTAAGGTAGATCAGTGTTTTTTTTCTTTCTAGTACTATATACATCTTTAACAACTATCCAACTACAACCCTAGTCATTTGCTTTCGTCATTGATACCATTTACATGTTAATTGCAGCATCCTGAGCACGTTCAGCATTTAATTTTAGTAGGCCCTGCTGGATTCACATCTGAAACAGAACATAGGTCTGAGTGGCTTACTCGATTTAGAGCAACATGGAAAGGTGCCATTTTAAATCATCTCTGGGAGTCTAATTTTACACCTCAGAAGATTGTAAGGTATTTGATATTTTTGTCATAAACCTGTTAAACTGATGCTAGAACTATGATAAGCTTTATACTTCTCTACCTATTGGCTTGTTTTGTTTGTTACGCCTTTGTTGAGCTCCTTAAACTTCTTTTGAACCATGATTAACAATCGCAATATCTACCCCTAGAAGCCACTTTATATCTAGTGTTGTGGACTGCAATAGAATGTAATGGAACCTAGCTACTCCATATGTGTGTTAATGTGTGCTTAAATAGTGGTTATACTTTGCAAACTGAGATTACAGCACATGTCATGTCTCACTTTGATTATGTGTACACTTGGAAACCACAAACACAAAGGCTTAAATATTGATAGGTGAACTGTGTAGCATGCCAGGTTCAATGTAGTTAAGTATCACATGACTACCAGAAACACCAAGTCTACTTCTGACTGGTGAAATTGGTAATTTGTTATCCAGGACTATTGAAGAGCATGAGAACTCTTCTGTCCGAGTAAATTAATTTATTTGGAATGGCAAGGTTTTCTAATTACAAATCACCTTAAAATACATATATGTTGAATGGAGCTGTCAACACCAGAGAGAAGCCTCCAAGTCTTACTCTTTCTTTTGTCATGCTTAGACCTTAATGTACGATTCAACTTGGCTTGGTGGTGCCAATCTGGATAAACAAGGAAGGGGAAGGGACGGGACATTATTAGCCGTGATATTTAGATACTAGCTCTGAATTATGGCTACCATTTTTTTGGAGAGAATGAAAGCAGGAACATGGGGTATCATAGCAATGTAGGTTATGTATTGGTTAGGGTTTAATTAATTTTCTGGCTTTATTTGGGTTGTCATGATCCAAATAATATAAGAATATTCATCTCGCTGGCTGTGAAAAGTAGATTCTTTTGCTTGCCTAAACGCTTGTTCCTTGGCATCCTTGATAATCTTTCCAAGGTTTATTTTAAGAGTTCGAGTATAACCCCAGTCATGTGAAGGATGCTTTATGAAGGATGTTTTGGCTGCCTAATGCTATTATGCTTACTTCCTATTTCGATTAGAATTTTGATCTTAAATGACTGCTAACTAGCATTGTGTCCAAATGAAGAGGTTTAGGTCCTTGGGGTCCAGACCTGGTTCGCAAGTATACCAGTGCTAGATTTGGGTCATATTCAGATGGAAGTATATTGACTGAGGATGAATCAAGACTACTTACAGGTATTTTTTGTGTATCTCGAGTAATATAAAAAATTATGTATTATAATCTAATCTCAAGATGTTTCTTCTATTGGAAGATTATATATACCACACGTTGGCAGCTAAAGCTAGTGGAGAGTTGTGCTTAAAGTATATATTCTCCTTTGGAGCCTTTGCCCGAAAACCTCTATTGCAGTGGTGAGTTGATTATTTCTTAATTTCTTAAATTGGAAAAAAATTTGGAACAGCCACTCATGTATTCATGTTTGAATCTTGTCGCCATTCATAAAAATGGTTACCATCTAATGTAATGTGGTCTTGCATATACAGATTGCAATTTACTTGCGAAGTTGCACTACCTTCGGATCATGTTTGTTATATTGTTCACATTTAAATTTATCCACCTGCCACCTATACATCTGAACTGCCTACCCTCCTCTTAGTCTACTTTCACCCCTCCTCCAGTAAGGAAAAACTCTCTCTCTCAGCCGTAGATGCAGTCAATTCCAAAAACTTCCCCACCACTATCCTAGTTATAGAATAATAGAACTTTCTAAAGAAAAATGTAATTCAATTTGCATATATGTGAAAATCGCTAATGTTTTGTACTCGGATAGGATAAGTCCTTGCTAGTTAATACCCCCCCCCCCATCCATCGCTACTGATAGGATAACTTCATGTTGAGAACATCATCTTCACCATAGCAGCACAGTTATATTTTGGTTCTTGGGAACTTAGGTAATACCTAAATAGATCCTTGGGGTATAAATAGGTGTACATAATGCTGGGTCGATGGCAGGGGGTAAGAGCACACTGCACAGTCTCTCCTCTGAGTCGAAGGTAGCATACCACATACATGCGATCTTCAAGTGTCTATGATCTCTGCAAAGTATCTTCCCTTAGCTGTTGATTCATTACCTTAATCCTGCTGATCCATTAGCTTCTATGCAATGAGCTGTGGCTGTGCTCAGTGTGGCCCAAAATTGAAGGATGAACCACCAAAATAGGAAGGAGAGAATAGGAGAAATATTGTCCCAGCAGATGAGAAACAACATTAGGGAGGGAGGAAAAGGAAATGAGAGATTGAAATTGGTCAGAATATTTGGGATTAGAGAAAAAACAATGCTGACTAGTTTGCGATTATTACATCATTTACATACTACAATGTTTGTTCAGCATTTTGTTTTCCCTTTTCCAATCTCGTGTTTAAGAACCCCACTTTTTGGTACAGTGCTTCTGAATGGAAGGTCCCGACAACATTTATATATGGCCATCAAGATTGGATGAACTACCAAGGAGCACAAGAAGCACGCAAGCAAATGAAGGTTCCATGTGAGATTATAAGGGTTCCTCAGGTTGCTTTCTCTCCTTGTTACTCAGACGAGTAGAATTTTCTTCGTTCATACTCTTCCTCTTCATCTAATTGCATGAAAAAAATATGATTCGGACTTCCTTGCAGGCTGGACACTTTGTATTTATCGACAACCCCAATGCATTTCTTTCAGCTGTGTTTTATGGATGCCGCAAGTTTTTCCCGTACACCCCGGGCAGTAACAATCTCCCAGAAGGCCTAGAAACTGTTTAGAGGAAGGAGCGTAGGGTTTCTTTTCACTTGTATTTTGTTGTAATACCAAATAAATGACTGTTCCATCACATTCATGAATCATTCATTTGTAACTATCATGTATAAGGTAATTTATAAAAATATGATTTGAATATCTGTTGTTGGTTAAACACTCATGGAACGATTAGTGCTCAAAGATTGTAGGGGGTATTTCTTTTCTAGTTCCGGGCTAAAATTTAAGTTCCATAAGTCTTCTGGGCTTTTTTTAAATTCCGATTTTGGGAGAGACGAATGACCCTCATGCGTCACCAAATTAATGAAACGCACTACAGTCATGCGTTTTATTGAAAGACGCATGACCTTCATGCGTCTATCAAATTTTGCATAATTTTGTTAAATGAGGTTGTACATTGAAAGACGCATGAAGGTCATGCGTCTTTCAATAAAACGCATGACTGTAGTGTGTTTCATTAATTTGGTGACGCACGATCCTCATGCGTCTCTCCCAAAACCGGAATTTAAAAAATGTCCAGAAGACTTATGGAACTTTTCGTGTTTGTAGCACTCGTAGAATTCCAACGAAGGGGAAGGGTTCGACAATGAGCACTTAACCACCCCCACCTCGACTCCCAAACCACTCTTATCCAGAGAGCCACTGGTGATATTTCTTGACTATTTGCAGCTTAGAATCGACTTTTTCATTTTGCCTTTTTTAAACACACAACGATAAGCATTTTGTTTGATAAATTGCTGGGCTGGTATGGTTTATGAAGCTGTGGAATCCCTGCAACAGACCTTACACATAATCATGATGATCTCATCACTCCTGTTAAACAACAAATTATATCCATCCACGACAAAGCTGTTGTCTTGCAGTTCAATCTCAAACGATTTCCTGATAAAGAAACAATAAGGGAGGTATCAAATGCAACTGAAGAGATTATTGTCCGACTTTCAGATTAGTTAGGGGAATTGGCTGAGGAGCTCGATTCAACTGTTGGATATGTGGTTTACTACAGCATGATCTACGGCGTGAGTGATTCTCCTGCTGTTAGTTCATCATCAAGATCTGCTCTGAAGAATCAAGTTGAAGATCTCGCGCTTGCAATAAATACAAATGTGTTTATGATGATCCAACGATCATGGACCAATATGATATTCGAGCTTGGGTCACAATATCACAAGATTATAGTATAGCAAGTATTCTCTCACAATTACTAGCTTCGCTCAAAGGAAAAATAGATCGAGTTGGAAGGGATTCATTGAAGGTAATCGAAGCAGAGAAGCTTGAAATTTACAAAATCTTATCGGAGAGGAGGTATCTCATAGTAATGGACGATATTTGGAGTGTGGAAGCTTGGGATCAGAGGGAGTAGTTCACTGACGAACGATGTAAAATGTTTGTTAATAGTATATCATTAAATGTTGTCAGAAAACCTTTTCGATAAAAATCTAGTTTTAGCATTTGTGCTGCACTGAGTTGTTTGTCGTTATTGACGCACGTACCAAATCTACAGTAAAAAAGTAAATAATTTATGTCGTTAGCATACAAACTAGCTCCATAAACAATCAACTAGAGAATATCAATCATTTAAAATTACCATAAGAATTTGAGTTGTAACTGCAGAAATCATCAACTTTATCAACTCTTTGTAGTTTGTATGAAAATACAAACATTGCCCATATTTTATGTCTGTCAACCTTTTTGAGTTGTAACTGAAAATATAAGTCTTTGGACAGATTTCGTGCGTCTTCAGTTAAATCATAATATTTGAAGAAAACAACAAATATGTGATATAATCCCATCTGAATGCAACCCTTGTAAATAGGGAATCAAGAAGCCCCAAAAAATGTGTCAACTGAGAGATTTCAAATTAAATCAAACTAGCTAGAACATTGTACAAAAAAAAGAAGGGAAATGGTGGGCACTGAAGCCGCAGTTGTGATCGATAGCTCCGTCCCTTCAACGGTTGCTGCTTCTGTGGCAGTGGCTGCTGAGGTTGAAGTGATCAAAAATACCGAGTCGAAGCTCACTAACCTTGACCAGCAATGCATTCTCGATTTTGATAAGTATGCATTGTTTTTATTTTTCTTCATTTCTGTTTTATGGTCTCTCTTTCTGTGCATTGGTGTGTTTTTTCACACATTGTGTGCATAACCTACTAAGTACTATATTTCGGTGTGTGTTGAGCGTGTTTTAACATTTGTGATGCACAAGTTTTTTTGTCGTTATTGACACGCGTACCAAATCTATGATAGAAAATAAATAATTTATGTGGTTAGCATACAACCTAGTTCCTTAATTAGAACATAAACAATCAAATCAATCATTTTAAATTACATACCATAAGAATTTGAGTTGTAACTGCCGAAATCATCAACTTTCACTAATCTTTGTAGTTTGTATGAAAATACAAACCTTGCCCATATTTTATGTTTGTCAACCTTTTTGAGTTGTAACTGAAAAATTGAATCTAAGGACAGATTTCATAAGCCTTCAGTTAGCATAATAATACTTGAAGAAAACAACAAATATGTGATATATTCCCAAACCCCTATAAATAGGGAATCAAGCAGCCCCTCAAACTAGTTAGAATTTTCTTGAGAAAAAAGGGAAAATGGTGAGCACTGAAGCAGCAGTTGTGATCGATAGCTCCGATCAAAACTACCGAGTCAATGCTCACTAACCTTAATCAGCAATGCATTCTTGATTTTGATAGGTATGCTCTGTTTTTATTTTTCTCCAGTTTTGCTTCTGTTTAGTTTTTTTTTTTGTTTTGTGGCCTCTCTATTTGTGCATGTAGTGTGTGCGCATTTGTGACACATTGTGCACATTCAGTGTGTGTTGAGATTGCTGCATGTGTACATTTTTTCTGTACGGATGTCTTGAGAAATTAAAAATTGTGGAATAATAATATCCCCACCATGTACGAGGCCTATTGGAAATCACCATTTCAGCTTCCGAAGCCCTCAGCTACTTCGCCAACCCCAAGAGCTTCTGCTGGTTTATGCTGCCTAAACTCGAGCAAGAAATCAAGAATCTCCACAATTATGTCGGAAATGCCGTCGTGGAAGTTCGCCACATCGTGGTGGGGAACGGCTCCAGCCAGCTCATCCAGGCTGCCCTTTACGCCCTTGCTGAACCCCTCGACCCCCCAAGCCCCATCAACGTCGTGTCCGCTGCTCCCTTTTAAAATCCTCATCAATTGAAATGTTTGTCATTGATTGTTTCATATTGCTGCTAATTTGGATCTGAGATTAAATCTTTGTTGATTGCAGTGCTATCCGCAGATAGCAGACTATGTTAGATCTGGGTTGTTTAAATGGGGAGGCGACGCCCATGCTTACGATCAGCCTTACATCGAGATGGTCAATGGCTAACTAAGGGGCCCTGTTGTGAATAAGGCCAATGGCATGCTCGTTCATGACCTTGCATACTATTGGCCTCAGTACATGGCCATCACGAGCCTGCAGATCATGACATCATGCTTTTCACCGCTTCCAAATGCACCGGAGGACAAGCGGGGTTCGAGGATCGGGTAGAGGATCTAATTATAATGCTTTGGTTTTCATACAAAGAAGTGCTCTTTTGTTGATGTGTTTCTATATATATGTGGCTAGTTTCATTTTCCTTTTTTAGTGTATGTGAAGATGGGCGATAGTGAAGGACTCGCACGTGGCAAAACAAATGGTGAGGTTCTTGGAGATCAGCACCATCGGGGTATCCAAGGAAGCTCAGCTCAGAGCTATTAGCATCTTGGAGATTATCTCCACCAACAGCTACTCCACTAATTTCTTCGAGTTCGGGCAGTTTGTGATGGCTGGGCGATGGAAGAAGTTGCGAGAAGCTCTCGAGGGAACTGATGTGTTGCAAGTCCCCGATTTCCCTCCTCGACACTGCAACTTCAGAAACTATAAAGAATGCAATCCAGGTAAAGAAGTCCAGTGATTGTTAGACTTTGTACATTCGCGTTAGCGAACAATACTTATGATATTGTCTGTTTTGTTTTGAACAGCTTATGCCTGGATGAAGGCCCAAGAGGGCATAAATCTTGAAGAGGTGATGAAAGAAGAGAGTATTCGAGTGCGAGGAGGCGGGACTTTCGGGTGCCCTAGCAACTATGCTAGGCTTAGTATCCTTGGCAGGGATAACGACTTTGATCAATTTCTGAAGAGGCTTCCCTCAATTTTTAAACGCCTAGCTAATTCAAAGTTTTAATCATCTCCTGCGTATGAGCTTTAGTCTTGCACTCCCCTCATCTGTTTCCGCCATGCGGTGCAGTGATTTTCAATATTCAATCATCATGGTTTTTGTAATCCCAGAACTTGTAAGGTTACTGTTCTGGTTGGTGTTTTGTGTAATTGGTGTTCTATAACAACTCAGTTATAATAATACAATGAAGAAACTCAACTTGTGCATCAATCTGGAAAATTGACAATTATTAATTAAGTTTGAGAGCATAAACAAACGACAATCAGCACGATGAGTAACCTCGCAACTGCAGCCCGAAGAGAGGGTTGGCCATTGAGGTGCAACCCAAAGATCATGCGGCACCTCAAAAGCCAGCCCAAAACAAAAAATATTTATTTTTCTAAAAATCCACAAAATTTGACAAAACTTAGTAAATTCATAGGCAATTAAATGAATTAATCCAAAAAGATTACAATTTCTCCCACAGACAAGACAACCAAGAGATAGTATGGGTGCTTCTCCTATAAGGGTCCGTTTGTTAGAATTGGTGAGGTTTTAATGAGTTTACGGATAAAAGCTTTTCCCATATTGTGTGATAGTCTTTTCCGGATTATACATTGTTTGGTACAAATTGCCCACATTAAGAAAACTCATTAACGTGTGTTTAGTACAAGCCTTTCTACAAATTGCCACATGTGTAAAATGATAGAAAATGACATTAATGATGACCCTAAATTCAATAGTGAAATGTTCATACTTCATCTGAAAAAAATGGCGGCTGCAGCCTTCTCTTTTGTGCCATCACTTCTCTCGACCTCCATGATCCGAGGCGAAGTGGCGGTGAGCAAATGGATCAATATAAGCTCCAATATTGCTCGTTACAATCATGGCAACACATTCTTCTCGTCCTCCTTCATCGCCTCCAAATGGGCCTATCTGGAGGCGGGTGTGGAACTCCTTCAAATTGCCATGGACTGCAGCCTCCGGCTCTGCACAACTACTCGTTGCAGTAGACGGGAACGACACAACTGCTGCATTTGAACAGTCACAGACTCTTCTCACGGCTAAAGAGTCAGAACTGGTAGAAGAAAAATTAGAGATCCAGCATTTAAAGTCTGAACTGGTTTCTCTTCAACTTATATTGAAGCAGAAAAACTTGGAACTCTCAGATGCAAAAGAGATGCTGGAGGAACTCAATCATCAGATTGTTGAACTCAAAGGGATTTTGTCCAGCCGAGAAGAGGAGCTCATTGGAGCTGTGTCCAAGCTCAAGGAGAAGGGCCAACATGTCCTAACAATGCAACATGAACTAACCAATGCACAGTTAAAATTCTCTGAAGCTGAGGCTGTGGTAGGAAAGATTGTAGATCACACTATTGAAGTAGTTCTATCATTCAACGACCTAGGATACTGCGCACTAATCCCAACTGATAAGGAAAACCATGGTTTGTCATCTCCTTTGCTAGATAGGCTGCCTGATAGCTCCAAGTGGCAGGTGAAGCAAAATTCTGGCGCAAATCCTTTCCAAAATGACAGACACAACTCTGTGCGAACCAGGTGCAAATCCTCTCCAAAGCACTACACTTCACTGAAGAAGAAAATCACATTAATCAACACTAAGCACACACTACTTGGATAATTCTTAACCAAACAATAAGACAATATGTGGTTGAAACTAATACAACGCTAAGACATCAAGTTAATCCAAAATTCTCAAATTCGATTGATTTATTTTTAGATATAACATTCACCACAACAATTCCAATTTCTGATCAAACATTCGAACACCTGCGTACACCATTCGAACAGCACCAAGAATGGATAGACAAGAGCAAATATCAACATAACATACTCAGTAGTCACCTATGAGCTTCTTTAGTAGACTAGTAGATAAGAACCGGACCGGCAAGCGAACCGGTATCAATACTGGTTCACTGGTTCAACCGATTCATTGGTCGAACCGTTTTACTGTTACAAATACATATATTATATATATAAATACAAAATATATAAAATTTAGTAAGTAATAAATTATAATTAGCAATAATATACTCCAATAATAAAAACACACTATTAAATTTTATGTATAACAGATTATTAAAATAAGTGAATGATAAAATTTAAATAATCTTCTTATCAATACATAAATTATTAATTAGTGTAGCTAAACAAGTACATATTATATATAAAAATAGATAAAATTTATATTAATTCAAAAAAAATTATATGATGAAATAATACTATAGCAATTATATAAAATTAAACATGGATTCGTAGTTAATTTGGATAAAAATATATATTAATATTATTAGTTATTACATATAAATAAACACGAATTGTTAGTAAGTTTGATAATATTTAGTAAATAATAAACTTTAACAATCTTAGGTATAATTAATTATATATATAATATAAACAAAATTTAATGACTAACAAAATATAGTTAAAATTTAGTGAGGGATAATTAAAATTGGACAAAAATTATGTTTAATGTATGAGAATAATTAATGTTCATGATAGACCTCTAGCCTCATATTTTATATAATTTTAAACAAGCCATTTTAAACATACAAAACCGGTTTCCCATTCCCGGCCCAATCGGTTTCATTGGTTCAAAGCGGACAGACATGCTCACGGTTTTTAGGGGTGAATTGAATCGGATCATTCACCAGTTCGCGGTCCAACCGATCGGTCCGGTCCGATTTTTAAAACACTACGACAAACAGAAAGAAAATAAAAGCTAATACATTGTATATTTATGAAGACTAATATAATCAATATTAACGTAGCAAAACATCAAAAATACAAGATGCATTTTCAATTCCGTAACTCTCTTTATTTAATTGTATCGAACAATTAGTAGTATATTGAATTGGCATATAGTACTATATAAAAGTGTATCTATACATATATAAAAGGGGAGTTTTGGGGGTATTTACGTAATAACTATTAGAATTTTAGGGGTATTTATGAAATAACCATTTAAGCTTAAAGCTATAATTTCTGATATCATAATCTAGCCATTTAAGAATAAAACCGATTACTATATAGATGTTGCCTTCCACATTTTGTAACTGCATGCCATGAAGATTTAAAATAAATTTAGCTTGGCAGTTACACTATTAAAAAATTTGTAACTGCTAGAATTGTGTTAATAATAATTATGTTCATTTGTTCATACATGTATCATTCAGCTTTATAATTGACGCGGATATTACTATAATCTATACATATATAAAAGGGGAGTTTTGAGGGTATTTATGTAATAACTATTAGAATTTTAGGGGTATTTATGAAATAGCCATTTAAGCTTAAAGCTATAATTTCTGATATCATAATCTACCCATTTAAGAATAAAACCTATTACTTTATAGACGTTGCCTTCCACATTTTGTAACTGCATGCCATGAAGAGTTAAAATAAATTTAGCTTGGCAGTTACACTATTAAAAAATTTGTAACTGCTAGAATTGTGTTAATAATAATTATGTTCGTTTGTTCATACATGTATCATTCAGCTTTATAATTGACGCGGATATTACTATAATTATTATCATAATTTCTAAATTAGTTATAAATGTGCATGACGCCAAGAACGTGTAGTAACGGTTACTAATAGTTATAATATTGTATTCCATGGAAGGTGTGAAATGATTCAAAAAAATAACTCCCACCCGTTTGGAAAAATCTAATATTTTGCCTCCATTCAATCTCTTACACATGCAAATAAAGAGAAACCTAAGTTAATAACAAATTTAATTTTAACCTAAGTGGAGAATTTGAAAAGTTTTAAAAGAGCCTCATATTTCATTTTTTGCCCTATAAATATGACATTTGATCTACTCACACATGCCTACTTACCTTATACAGTTCAAACTTCATCTTTTTGTTCTTCCCATGAATAGCAAGGTTGATACCATGGTACTATTCCACACCTTGCTCAATGATCTAGAACTAACGAAAACTGATTCGATTATCAAGGTTCGTTGTATCCATGTCTATGAAGTTACCGCTCCTAGAGCCAGAGAACCAATGTCGTGAGTTTAGTATGTGCGCTTCACGATCGAATGGTATATTGTTTTATGCTTTTTCGTTATGTTTGTTTTTAAATGCTTCTCTGTTTTTAAATGTGTGTGTAGACGGATTGTAAAGGCTTCTCTGTTTTTAAATGAGCAGCGAAATATTTTGGAAAATGATCCTAATTAGTACTTTTTGGGCTTATAAATATGTTGGGTTGTCCTTTATGTTAACACAACAAACGAGGCAATAGACAACCTTTTTATGTATAAACATGAGAGCATGCGGTGATTGATAATGAAGAACTTGAGCTTGGCGAGAATGGATATGTGATCCGAGAAGATTGAGCCTTTGTTGGCTAGCAAAAGACGCTAACACCGAAACTATATTTGCAATCCGAGAAGATGGATCCTTTGGATACTAGCAAAAGAGGACAACTCCACAACTATATTTGCAATTGTTTATCTCTCTTATCTCCTTTTTTTTCAATGGAAGGGAAGGGAAGGGAGAGAGATGATGTTGAAATGAGGATTGTGTTCATGCATTTGTTGTAGTGGTGGGTGCTATTTTTTTTTCCTTCTTTTATTATTTTTTGTTTTTGATTATGTGTTTTAGTTGTCCTTAACTTTTTTGTACATGCACCCAAAATATATTAATGATTTATTGGCACATGTACTGGGACTATATGTACATGAACGTTCCTACTTATTTATTAATAATTTCAAAAAAAAAATATCAAAAAATATATATTTTATATATATATATAAAAGGAGAGTGTTGGGAAAATTAAAAAAATAATGTCATTGTTGTTAATTTAAATGCATATTATAACAATAAAACTATATAATACTCCATATGACATGATATTTATAATAATGTTAGCTATTTTATAGTATTAGTATTGTGGTTTTTTTATGTAATCTTTAAATGTTAATAATATATTTAATAGTATATTTTTATTTTAAAGTTAGTGAAATTTGTATTCAATTTTTAGTATATTTAATATATAAATACAATTAATAATAAAAAAATTGTGTTAAATTATTTACTTTATGAAGTTGTTGTAGTAGGATATATCATGGGCTTGAAAGAATTATTAAAGAGGTAGCTTAGCCGTTTAACATAAATATGATATCTAAAAACTGTTATAAAATTAGATGCACAAAATTAATGACAAATAATTTATTGATTGACAATTAATATTATTTAGTGCCAATTTCATTTTTAATTTTTGGAATTGATGAGATTAATGAAAATAATGGTATTTAAATAATTAAATGCATAATCATGATAATGTAAATGGAATAATGGTATTTAAATATATAAATAATATAGTACTACATGTTTTGAGCTTTTTTCCTATTACAAGAAGATTGATTTGAGTAGTAAAAGTGAACTAAACGTTGATTGACTTGCAACTTTAGTGGCACAATCTTTTACATTGTTCTACCACGTTTCTACTTAGTTACGTTAATTGTACATTATAAGTTAAATGCGCATATTAAATTATATGAATAAAATATAAATAATTTAATTTAATTTTCGGCTCCAATAAAAAATACCATTGGGTGAATAGATGCTTAAATGAATGCAAGCAAGATTTTTTTTGGTTTACCGTTCACATAGCCCTATTGTAAGACACTTTCTTGATATGAGTATATAAACATATTTACAGCCAAGATTCAGGTAAAAAAACTTCTACTATCAGTAAGGATTAGCAAGTAGGCCAACCCAATGTAATGGAATATATCGAATACAGATCTAAAACCTCCAAAATAGAATAAGTGATCACCAAAGTAAAATTGAACTGTGATAGAGGGAGAATTTTATTGATATATGGATCATTTGTTGGTCATGATGAGTATATTTTAAAGTTAAGGGTTTAGGATTTAGATTTCAAGGTTTGGGTTTTTAGTGTATAGGGTCACTATATTGGGATGAAATGAAGCTCGACTAGAAAGTGTCTCACCAGTGCAATCTTAAATTATAGCTTTTGATAAATAATATCTTAAATCTCATTAGGAGAAGTGGTAATTATACATTACTTAGGTTTTTTTGTTTTGTGTGATGTAAATTTGCTTTATTTTTTAGTCTCACGGTCAGAGTTATTTTTCTATTTTACAAAAATAATGTACAATATTATTTTTCACGTATTTATATTTTAGCTGAATCTCAACATAATCACATTAATCAACACATATTTGTGGTGACATTTTAATAAAATGTGTTGACATTTAAAATTTATGGAATTTTAAATGAATGCTTAAATGAATGCAAGCAAGATTTTTTTTTGTTTACCGTTCACATAGCCCTATTGTAAAACACTTTCTTGATATGAGTATATAAACAGTTTTACCGCCAAGATTCAGGTAAAAAACATCTACTATCAGTAGGGATTAGCAAGTAGGCCGACCGAGTGTAATGGAGTATATCAAATACAGATCTAAAACCCCCAAAATAGAATAAGTGATCAACAAAGTAAAATTGAACTGTGATAGAGGGAGAATTTTATTGATATTTGGATCATTTGTTGGTCATGATGAGTATATTTTAAAGTTAAGGGTTTAGGATTTAGATTTCAAGGTTTGGGTTTTTGTGTATAGGGTCACTATATTGCGATGAAAATGAAGCTCGACTAGAAAGTATCTAACCAGTGCAATCTTAAATTATAGCTTTTGATAAATAATATCTTAAATCTCATTAGTAGAAGTGGTAATTATACATTCCTTAGGTTTTTTTGTTTTGTGTGATGTAAATTTGCTTTACTTTTTAGTCTCATGGTCAGAGTTATTTTTCTATTTTACAAAAATAACGTACAATATTATTTTCACGTATTTATATTTTAGCCGAATCTCGACATGATCACATTAAAATGTCAACACATATTTGTGTTGACATTTTAATAAACTGTGTTGACATTTAAATATCAATGTCAATATAATATATTAAAATATCAACTTAAGTTTACGTTGACATTTCAGTATCGTCGTGTTGACATTTTAATACATTGCATTGATGAATTATCAAATTAGCAATTTAAGAAAAATTAACAACGGATTACACCCCTATGGTCATATTTATTAAAAATATGGAAATGTACATTGATTTTTTTTCTATATTTATGTACAATTTTCAATATTATCATTATATAATACAGTGAAATTTTCTTATCTCAAATTTGTGACACAAATTGTTATAAACTCATCATTTGTATATCACAACTTTATTTTAATAAAATTACTACTTTAATCGAATGTATCATTGATATTAATTATTAAATACATTATAATTTTAGACCTCATATAATTTTATTATTTAAAAAAATATTTCATATTTGAAGAGAATAAAGTGGACCGTGCATAGTTAATTTGTTATTAATGTTATCATGTAAATTAATTTATAATCTTAAATCAATGTTTAAAATACCTTAGTCCGTGCATAGCACGGGTGTGATACTAGTTGGCATAAAAGTTAAGAGTCATTAGTATAGAACTAAAGAAATATACTGTATATAAAACAAATGTTTCAAATATGTACTCCCTCCGTCCCATTAAATATGCAACATTTGTTTTTCGGTACAAGATTTTATATAGTGGTGTTTTGTGAGTTAATGAAGAGAGAGTAAAGTAAGAGAGAAGTAAAAGTAGAGAGAGTATTGTTCTCATTTTTAAAAACGTTTCATTTTTAATGGGACAGACCAAAAAGGAAAAAACGTTTCATTTCTAGTGGGACAGAGGGAGTATTAGTTTGGATTTTTATGAAAAAATAGTTTAGTGAGATTTATTAAAGAGTTTATGTGAAAGCTTTGTCTTATTATTAAAAATAAAGTCAATTTCTTTGCAAAGTGTAAGGGCATCCGCAATGGGGCGGACGATGCGACGGACAATGCATCGTTCGTCGCATCGTCCGCCACTGCAGCATCGCGGACGATGGGTTACCCATCGTCCGTGCTCGATACATCTTCCGTGGACGATGCGTGGAGGATACTCATCGTCTGCAACTGTGGACGACGCGGACGATGGGTCACATACAATGCGACGCGTTTCCGTTTTTTTTAATTTTATTAAATTTTCAAAACTTATATATTCCTCTCATTTCACTTCATTTTTCACTTCACTCTTCACTCTCAAATTCATTACATTTTCTACATTTCAAGCAAAATGGATTCCGGAGATTCTCTGAATAGTCCGATGTTCGGTGGTGCACGATGGCCGGGTACAGAACCCGACGAATATCGGCCATTCGACACCAATGCCGAGTATGATCCCGACTTCAGCACCGATTCGTACGAGTTGTCTTTTTTTGTATTTAGTGTTTTTTTTTTAATTTCTTATTTTGTAACTTTTTTTTAATTAAGTAAATTTAGAATTTCCCTTTAATTGTGTTGTTTTTATATGTTTATTTTTATTTTTACACTTGCAAACATAAAAATATAAATACAAAATAGAAATAAAATGTTTAGGGCGTCGCTTAGGAGGGGCTTTAGTCCGCCCCACTGCAGGTGGAATAAGAGGAGGATAAAATATTGACGTGGCAGTGCATAGGGCGTTGCTTAGGGCGTCCCATTGTGGATGCCCTAAATCTCAGAAGGAATATCAAAATTGGGCAATCAATTTAAACAAGACCAATAACATTTAAGATTGGACGAATAATTTTTCATTGAACCATGGATAAGTTAAACCCAAAATGGAAATATTACTAATTAACGGAAAAATGAGTCTTCCAAAAAAAATGAAAATACCTGATTTTCAACTTTTGAATTGGAAAAACTAAAGCATGCAGTAAAAAATAGATGACCATTCTCAACTAAATTACAAACTAAGATACATGAAATCCGACGTCTATGGAAGTATTCCTACAAAAACTATCAGCTCAAGTTGAACCGCTAATGACTGGATACAAACCATCAACAAAACAAAGCTGACACCAGTTGCAAATATTGTTAATCTTGTCACCTCATCTCAACGAAACCGTGTTGTTCAGATATGATGTAATATCATCTTACTATTCGTATGTAACTGTTCACGCAACAACCCCTTTTGCAAATATTGTTAATCTTGTCACCTCATCTCAACGAAACCGCATTGTTCAGATATGATGTAATCATCTTACTATTCGTATGTAGCTGTTCGCGCAACAACCCCTTTTGCAAATATTGTTAATCTTGTCACCTCATCTCAACGAAACCACGTTGTTCAGATATGATGTAATCATCTTACTATTCATATGTAGCTGTTCGCGCAACCTCTTTTGCAAATATTGTTAATCTTGTCACCTCATCTCAACGAAACCGCGTCATCATCTTACTATTCGTATGTAGCTGTTCGCGCAACAACCCCTTCCTATTCCCAGTATCATAATTCCTCTGTTCCAGTTAATTTTGCAAATTCATTTTCATCGATCCTACCTTTTTTCAATTTCTTCAGGAGGCGATAATCCCGTTCTAACTCATCTGCATCATCTGTTGATTGAACTGCTCGTCTCTGTTTGGCTGTTTTCTTACTTGTGGCCACAGAGCTAGAAGCTTTCGTCGTTGCTTTTGACTGCTGCTTTTTTTGCTCTTTTGCAGCCTGTTTCGCTACCAGGTTTTTCTTCCTTTGCTTCTCCCGAGACTTTTCTCTGATAATATTGAAATAAGCAAACAGTTATCTAGTTATGCACTTTATAAGTAAACAATTATGTGTTAAAACTAGCTCATCTTGGGATAATGTTACTGACTCCGTACTTCATATATTTTCAGGTGAAAGAAACCATTAGCAAAGAAGATTATTTCCGAAACAACCCTTACTTGTACTTGATATCCTCCAGTTTTATATCTTCAACGGGAACAAAACCTTGGGTGGATAGAGAGTAGTGCCTTACTTCAGGCATCGCTGGGAGCTGCAACAGTCCATATCCCATCCCCAACTTCCCGATTTCAAGATCTTTCCACCTGCATATCAGAGCAATTAACGAGAACTGACTAATTATACAATTAATATCTTGGATAAGGGCAACAATTTAACAACCTGAAGATAAAAGAACATTGGTGTTCTTTATAAGCACGAACATAAGATACAAAGGCCTTGACTCCTTTCTCCATAATTTCACGGTCCTTTTTGGCTGCTAAACGTATCTGGAAAGTTATTGATTCGCTAATTAGAGAAACAAACTAATTATTATGTGAGAGAAAAACCTCCCTAATCAGCGGCCAGGAGTGTATCGAAAGGCTCTGGGACAAGGGACAGAAGAAGAGGCAGACTAGCAAAAACAATTGGCCTAACTTGTACAAGCAAACTCACATGCTCCATCCATGAGAAGCACAAATTACTCTACTGGAAAAAGAACAGTGCAAAGAATAATGGATAATGTCAGCATAAAGGTATTTACCTGGGGTATGATATCGGGAGCCTCATCCGAACATTGTCTCTCTTCGAGTGGAACTCTCCTTATCCTGAGGAATTCAATGTATGCCTCCTCCTGTTAATCAGAGATGAGTTCTATGAACACAAAATCAATGGTGCAGCAGTTTGCCAATAAAAGAAGTAGCTATGCTGTTCTGCAGTATCAAACCTTTGGTAACAAGAACACAATAGCAGTTCCTTGTCGTCCCATTCGGGCAGTTCGGCCAACTCTGTGTATGAACACATTAGGATCCTGTGGGGGGTCATACTGTACAAGAAAAATGAACAACTCAAAATATCAGTGTCAGCTTTAAATTTAAGACAAAATCTATAACCATGTTATATCTTTTAGCATAAATAATAATGTTAAGATTGAAATTAACATGTCATAACATCCATTTATGGAAGTGTCGAACCAATTTCAAAGCCATTTCATTGTGTCAAATAGCTGAACTTGAGATAAAAAGTCAGTATTCAGTAGTCAGTAGCTACCTGTATAATGCAGTCAACACCAGGAATGTCAAGCCCTCGGGCTGCTACATCAGTGCAAAGAAGAATGCCGCTTGAAAGAGATGTAAATGATGATAATGCCTTCTCCCTTGCAGCCTGCATGCATAATATAGTGTCAGAGGAATGCTTAGTCAATGTATAAGCTTCCTAAGATTTTTCCATACTAAAAACTACCTGCTTCATCTTTCCATGAAGAGGGATCAGAGAGAATCCTTTCAATAAGGAAAGTCGTGGAAGTACAGCTCCCCAGTAATCAACACAGGCACAAGTCATGAAATAGCTGCAGAAGAAAGGAAATACAATGCGTGTATGAGAAGTGAGAACTTATTTCAGCTGAAGCAACTTATAAAAGAGTACTGCAGTTTCAAAATGTAAAACTGTATCACCACTCACATAATTATTTTCTGGGCTTTGTTTTTTAGGAGAAGATCAATGAGCTGTTGAGGTTTCTGGTCTGCTTCACACTGAAAATACTGTAGAGTCAGGGAACCATGGAAACAAGTACAAATATCAGTTCATGTGATTAAGCATCATTTATGATCTGGATCTTGAAATGAGCGAGGCAGCATGATTAAAATGATGAAAACCTGCATTTGGAGCCCTGAAGGAGTTTTAGAAGAGGCAATTTGCTGTGAAGAGGTTACATCCTTTGGTCTTTTTATTTCGGATCGCACTTCTACCCTCACAGGATTCCTTAATCCTGCTCTGGCTAGCTCTTCAACTGCTTCAGTTTGAGTAGCTGAAAAAAGGCCGGTCCTCCGAAGCTTTGGTAAGCGAGATATGATTGAACTTACCTGTTTCTGGAATCCCATGTCTAACAACCGATCAGCTTCATCCAGAATCAATATCTGTTTCACAAGTTTAAACAAGTAACATTACAATGCATAAAAGGGAAATGATTCAGATAGTGACAGTTTGCAAATGAGAAATAATGGTGGCAAAAAGAACACCAAATAATTTCACCACCAACATCAACTAACAATAGAACAAATGGGGAAATAAAAGTCATCATTAATCACAATAATCTTATCCACAAACTTTCAACTAAACACAGAACCAGAATAGCCTGGTTACAGAAGAAGAATATCTACAATAAATTTGACTGACCTCACAGATACCACTAAAACCAAAGAAAAATCAGTTATTAAACCTCTTGCAGAAAATAAAGCTTTCTTTACCATTCAGTTTTGCTTATAAAGATTAGCACATCCAGATAATATTTGAAAAAAACATGTTGAATTAAATAATAACACAAAAAATCAATGTAATAACCAAGATTTTTATCAAGAGCTAAGGAAATGAGTAGAGTGTACAAAAGATCCAAAAAGCCAAAGAGAGTCCTAAAACAGCCAGGAAATCACGAATGGAAAATCAACGAGCCAGCACCTTATTAGAATTTAGAACCTTTAGACAAAACCCACTAAGAAAAAACCTCCAGTAGGAAAAAGAAGACCGAATCTAAAAGAGTTAAACAATATATAAAGAATAATTTACAGGTGCATCTAAATTGACAGAGCTAGAAAATGACAAAGCATCTTAATCACATTGAATATTGATACAGAATATGCCAACATAGAGCTAACGTGATTTACAGATAAGAAACAAAAAGAGGTATACAATTACTTCCA
>NC_062966.1:2140934-2171951 GCF_023119035.1 Salvia hispanica | reverse complement strand
GAACGGATCTAAAAGCAAGAATTGTCCTTGGGCTATCTACTGAAAGGCGAGGTCTTGATAAATATTTGTTTCTTAATCAATGTAGGTTAGCATTGAGCATACGGTATTGATTATGCATTACTTTGACTTATCAAACGGTGCGGGTTTTTCGTAACCCAATAATCTTGATATATTGGGTAGTGGTGATTAATATCTAGCGGTGTTAGGATTGCTATTATGTTGAATCGTGCGCGAGGTGAGTCTCGTTTGATAATGTCCTCAAGAGGAGCGCGAAACAAGGTTTTATTATTCGGAACCTAGCTAGTTGGAGTTTGATTACTCTATGAATAATAAATAAGCGTTTCATGCAAAGTCCACTCTTGGAATTAACAAGAAATTAATTAATTAAGTCCATAGCAGACATTAATTAATTAATGGACATTTTTATCTTAAGCGCGGGAAATGAAAGTTAAAATGGAAACCTGGATTACTTATAATTTCGGATTTGAATGGGGAGAGTTCAATATTACTTCTGTAGTGATTGCTCGTAATATTCCAATTAAAGCTTATATTAAATTGTGGGTTCAATTTAATTAGTAAAAAGTAAATTGGATGAGCCATATCCAAAACCTTCCATAGATCCCTGTCTAGGCCCAAAAGGAACTTTATATAAATAGGAGAATAAATGAGACAAAAATCATAATTTTATATAGCCAAAATTTCGTCCCCCCATATAGAGTAGGGTTCGAAATTTTCATCTCCTCATAGGAGTAGAATTTTTGTCTTCTTTATTTAAGTCCTAGTATTCCGGTGAGATCAGCCCACACTGATATCGGAGTACAGTTCGGGAACCAGAGAGAAGATTCGTGGTCTAGTATTCAAAGCGTCACGTGGAGAAGCTGCTAGCCATCTTCAATTCTATGGAGAATTAATTAGGTATTATTTCTGCTCCGTAGAAAAGCATGTTTTAGGTTTCAATAATCTTAAAGCATGATTAATTCAAGTTATGAGCATGATACATATGAGAATTACGCGAATAGATTTTGTCTAAATAATATGCTAAATAGATCTGATTATTATATGATTTATTTGCTCAATTAATAATTGTTAAATTATGATAATCCCACGACTGCAACGCTTCCGCTGTCTGTTCCTTCATTGTTATCCTACGAGTTACGTACTACCTAATATAGTAATATGCACATTGCAATATGAACCCAAATAGTCATATCGTCTAATAAAAAAGGTTCAACCGCATGTAAGCTATAGAAATTATTTTAAATCTGTGAAGCATACACAAATATACTGTTGGAAGCCGATAAAATGTTCCAACTTCCAGAATTTGTTAGGAATAATATTTGAATTACTCATGCAATTTTATTTTAATTGTCTCACAACGTGTACAGCACAAAGACTAAGGTGGAATTAAACGAGTCAACACCTGGTCCAAGAAATTAAAAATGGGCTTGGGGATTTTATTCTTAGCTCCAATTTACTCGCTAAAATCAGTCCACTTGATTTGGGCCATATACCCGGCCCAGAATATTGTTTGTAAACATTGTTCCACATGCTAATTTCACATAACTTCATTTTCTAGATATGAAGTCCTAATCGATGTTTTTTTTTTTTTTTTTAAAAGGATTGTCAATGGTTCCCCATCTACCTCCTGTTGAATTCGAGTTATGGCTAGTTGTCGGCCAACTTCCAGAGCTGGGTAATGGCAAGTTATGGCTAGTTGCCGGCCTAGAGCTGGGTAATGCTAGTTAACTTGCCAGGTCCACAGGGAAAATTAATCTCAGGTTGCGCCTCTCAGAGATCGAACTCGTGACATCCAGGATATGGCCTTGCCCCTTTACCGCTACTAATCGAATGTTAAAATTAACATTCTATGCTAGAGTAAAATACAAAAATGTTCTAAAGATTTTAGTTTGCATATTATGAGAAGTTTTTGGAATTTGCCCTTCACGTATTCGAAATCCTATCCAACTATTTAGAACCTTTTTTAGACTAAAATACCCTCCATCATCAGAGGGCATTTTAGTAAACTCAAATTGTATTTGCTAAATTTGGTTGTGGGCCTTTTGATTAAAAGACCACACACGTGCAAAGTCCAAACCCCAGAGAATTCTCTTGATTTTTTTTCCAATGACGCCGAATTTGCAATTCTTGATGTCAAGTTCATGTTTTATAGAGAAGAAGATTGCTGCATTCAGATTCTGCTGACCAACTTGAAAAATGACAGCAAAAATGTTTTTTCCAGAGCAGAAATAACAATTAACACTATCTACCAAATCTACAACCCTACAAAGAGCTCTGCCACAAGCGTCTCTTTACAAGATGAAGAAATGAACAATTTTCAATAGAGAGAATTTACTTACACTACTACTGAGGCATAATTGACATGGACCTTGTAAGACCAAGCGACTTGAGGGCAGATTCGGGGAAGGGCTGTGTACCCGGCATCCACAAATTTCCGTTATGGGGCATCAATAACTGATGCTGGCTGCCCTTTGCTGCATCTTCCCCATCGTTAGAAGCAGAAACTTCTTTCTTCGTCTTCACATATTCGAAGAACTCAGCAACTTGACTAGCATACCTTCACCAGTAACAATTTTACGCAACAAAATGAGATGGTATAGATTTTCGCCATTAATTGAAATGAATATAACAATGCAGCCAGTGAATGTAAATGAAACATTTTTTCAGAGTTGTGCACTTAATCTATATTTGCAACATTCAACCAGAAGCAATGATCAGTAACAAATCCAGAGCAGAGAAGAGGGAAAGGGAAAGATAAACATACTCTCGCTTTGCCTCGATGTCTTTGCTGAAATCAATATCCGGTTCACAGTCGAGAACCAAAGCAGGGATCTGTTAATTGCAAAAGTAAGGTAAGTTGAAAGATTAGAGATGTTGAAACAATCACAACAGGATGAAGCGCAATACCTTTTGGATGCTCGGGTGCATATGGCCACCATCCAGATAGAACACCTGATCCTTTATCTTTGGATGTACGGACCAATCAATGTCATCAGGTACATTGCTTACTGACAATACTCCATGATTTCCAGTTTGGAGAGGGAAAAGCCAGCTTTCGTGCTTTTCGTGCAGGTCTTGCAGATATTTAAGGGAGACTCCGCCTTCCTCTGCTCTCTTGCGCATCATCATACGCTTATGGCAAGTACCGGGACTTGCTCTAAGGTAGATAAAGCCATCAGGAATAAGACCGGGCAAACTTGAAACAACAGGATCAAACCACGAGTCGTAGATACTGATCTCCATCTCATTCATCCACTTGGCCTCATGAACAGCTCTCACAAAGACCTTTGCATGACGAGAGTTGAGACATGTACATCAGCAAACAAGAAATTATGCATCGTATTACTAATAAATTAGCACGACCCTTCTCTCATTATTTTTTTATACGTTTAGAGGACAGTAGATAGCAGATACATCCTTTATTGCATTAACAATTCCGACACATGAAAAAATCACAAACAACATGAACAGCAAAATGCATAACTAATAAGCTAAAAAGCATAATACATGACACTTTTCTGATAAGCTTGTGATGCTAAACCACTGTGGTAGGAATGCTTCAAGCTAAAAAGCTAGTAAAAAAAGACCATCCACACTCGTCTCATACTTTATAATCTGCATATACGAATAAAACAGAGTGAAATCTTACCATTCTATCAGTGAAAACACTCCTTTCCATGAGCCTGAGGGGCTTAACACTGCCTGATGACTCCCTCTCCTGCATAACTCGCGTGACAAACACATAGTTCTGGAACGTATAGGCATATCTCTCCGGCTCAGCATAAAAAGCATCCAATATGTTGAAGTGGTCCGCACCAATATTCTGCCACTTGTCAATTGGCTCAGGAACAACCTCCACAATATCCCTAAGCTCGAGTGTTTCATTAGCTATTCTCTGCAAGAAGGTAGTCTTCCCGACACTAATATTTCCTTCGACACAGAGAGTGATCCGCTTCTTTTGAGCTGGCCTCACACCACCATCCTTCAGCTCTTCATCCACACTTTCCTTGATAAACGTTGTTATACTTTCAGCATGGTTCTTGTGTATGATACCCACCGAACTCCGCAGGAACTCCACCATTTTCTCACTGGATTTCCCAGAAAACTGCACCACAGTTGCACATGTTCAAGCACGAAGCCAACAAATTTTGTTTGCTTAAGCCATTTATTTACGAAATTAAATTTTAACCAAAAACATACTCCCTCCGTCCCAAGTTGCTTGAGTTGTATAAAGGCCAAAAACAAGACATCTAACCTTACTTATTCTCTCTTTTTTCTCCTACTTTATTCATTTGTCTACTTTACTTTATCTCCAGTTAACTCACTAATTTTGGAGAAACAAAATTTGGAACATTCATAAGCAAATTACAGTACTGAAAACAAATGAATCTCAGGAAAAAATAGCAATTAAACAAGACAGTAATAATCGGTGAAAATTTTCGATACCTTATCTTTATAGAGCTGTTTAAGCTGTGCGACGCCGTCAAAGCCCTTGTCCACGAGCTTCCGCAGATTCCTGGGCCCGACTCCAGGTATTGTGAGCAAATCCGGATTCCCAGCCACGGAGGTTCTCTGCATATTCGAGTTGGCAGAGCACGTAGTTATCGATGCCCTATGCGGCGTTGTTTTCCAAGGGGCGGCGGCGGCGGAAGAGAAGTTGTGAGGGCAGCGGAGAGCGGCGGTGAAAGGAGACATGAGGTTGAGTTGTTTGGCGGCGGAGGAGAGAGGAGTGTTAGCGGATAAAAAAGAGGGGCTTCGGCGCAGCACCTTCTGCATAACTGTGGTGCATCTCACGTGTAATTTCTATACGAATCTGTATGTATTTCTCAGAGAATTCAAGAATCGTACGGTCGTTGGCGGGAGATGTTGTGGTAAGGGTTTTTGGGGGCTTGAGTCAGGGTTTTTGGGAGACAAAATGATGTCACCACCCCCAAATACACTAGGGGCTGGATCCCCTGCTATGCACAGGGCTGTGCTATTATGCACACACACGTCAAATTTATTTATAATAACAAATATGAATATTTTAACATTATTATTTAACAATGGGAGAAACAGCAGCCCCCTGCTGTGCTATCAATCACGGCGGGGAATCCAAATCCAATACACTATTAGACAATGTTTTAAAAATCGTATCGGCTGGCGAACCGGGGTCATTACCGGTTCACTGGTTCAACCGGTTCACTGGTCGAACCATTGGTTGAACCGGAATATATAATAAACACATATATTATATATTATTAAATACATATAATAACATATGTGAATAAAAATAAAAAAATAGCCTTATAAAACTATAAAAAATGAAATATTTGGGGAGTGCAATCAAGATTTTTCCACACACTGCCATGCCATGCTTGTCACTTTGTCACTAATACTTGAGAGTTCAAAAACCAAAATACATGAGACCAATAGCTACATAAGTCTTGCAAAATACACAAATCTTTAACAAAATATATGAGTTTATCAAAATACCAAACTACTAACTCAGAACAAAATACTTATCATATCAATCACTTTCATTTCCAGCATCAAGATTAAGGCAACTAATATCACAAAAATCATCCTTGAGGCTACTAGTATTTCCATTATCAAAAGTTTAATGATTTAGTATAAGAATATTTAGTGTTTATATTTTCCCAAGATGGCCTTGTGGTGGAGTGGTTTAACTTCTACTAATTAGAGTGGAGGTCACGAGTTCAACCCCTCTCAACAACAATTTTAAAAATTTTGGAAAAATAAAAATAAAAAACCGGTTTCCGGTTCGCGGTCGGACTGATCCGACCGGCCGGTTCAAATGGTTCTTAACGGTTCAACAGCGAATAAGGGATTCACTGCAACACTCTCGGCAGTGTTGAAACTTAACTTTTTTTTTTAAATTCCTATTTTTATTTGTTAAAATTATTTTTTCAATATAAAACTTCAATTTTAATATTATAAGAATTATTGAAAAATTACGTCACAATGGCCCATATTTAAAATAAGACCCATGAATTGATAGATGAATATATTTGATGATTCTCTTGTAATATTGTATCCTCTTCGTTTTGATGATATATCTTGTAATATTGTATCCTCTTCGTTTTGATGATATATATGGGATGAGGGACCTACTCAACCCTCCACCGTGAAGGTGTTAGAAGGAAAAAAAAAACCTCTAACAAGACGCATGAATTGTTAGATGAATTAGTAGTAGTACTTATTTTCCTCCAATGTGGAACGAACTCTTTGTTTAGGGCATCCATAATGGGACGCCCTAAGCGACGCCCTATACACCGCCACGTCAGCATTTTATCCTCCTCCTATTCCACCTGCAGTGGGGCGGACTATAGCCCGCCCTAAGCGACGCCCTAAGCATTTTATCTATTATTTGAATATTTAAATACTTCAAAATTTGGAAAAATAACTTAATTTCATTAAAATTCAAACATTACAATACGAAATAAAAAAACTACAATTTCTCAACGGCGGCGGTTGCGGTTCCAAACTTCTTCAATCATGTCGGTCATGAGCTGAGTATGGTCTTGTTGGTTGCGCATTGAGGCCTGTCGCTGCCGCATAGAACCGCACCGAAACCAGTCGGTAATCATCATCATCCACCCAATCGGTGACATGTCCACGTTCTTGTTCGACTATCATGTTATGCATGATGATGCACGCATACATGACGTCGGCGATGACTTCCTTGTACCAGAAACGCGTCGGACCTTTCACGATTGCCCACCGCGATTGGAGCACCCCAAAAGCCCGCTCCACATCCTTCCGCGCGACTCCCTGCTTTGCCGCAAACAAGACTCTCCTCTCACCAATTGGGCAGCTGATCGTCTTCAAAAAAACAGGCCACCTTGGGTATATGTGATCGGCCAAGTAGTACCCCATATGATGTGTGCGGTCGTTGGCAGTGAACTGAATGGCCAGACCGCGACCCCTGCACTGATCGGCGAATATGGTGGATGAGTTGAGGACATTGATGTCGTTGTTCGACCCGGCTACACCAAAGTAGGCATGCCAGATCCAGAGGCGGTGGTCAGCGACGGCTTCTAGGATCATCGTCGAGTGGCTACCCTTGTAGCCGCTAGTAAATTGGCCTCTCCAGGCCGTCGGGCAGCTTCTTCCACTGCCAGTGCATACAGTCGATGCTCCCTAGCATCCCAGGGAAGCCGTGCACCGTCTCGTGCATCCGCATCAGGCTCTGGCAATCATCAGCAGTCGGGCGTCGCAAATATGTGTCGCCAAAAGCCTCCACAACTAACTTACAAAAAGTCTTGAGACATTCGCGGCCAGTTGTCTCCCCGACGTGGAGGTACTCGTCGAACATATCCGTTGTTGTGCCGTAGGCCAACTGGCGGAAACGCAACCGTGCACTTCTGCAACGGCGTGGCCGGGTCTGCCGATCCCGTCTTCCCGATACTGGAAGTACTCATCACGTCCCTCCAACATGTGCACAATGCGGAGAAAAAGATCTCCGCTCATTCTAAAACGTCGGTGAAAAACATTCGGGGCCCACCTTGGATTCTCGGCAAAATAATCTGCGAACAGACGTTCGTGCGCTACGTCGTGCTCGCGGGGGACAAATGTCCGACGTCGTATCGGGCGGGGGACCCGCGCCTCCGCCGCCGCCTGCTCCCGCTGCATTTGTGCCAAGCATTCCGCCTTGGCTTCATTAACGGCATCGAACAAGGCTCGAGTCAAGGCCTCGTCTTCAGCCATCCGATGTACTCAAATCGTAGTCGCCGGGATTCATTTTTTAGACGTTGAGAGAGAATAATTGAAGAGAAATTGAAGAGATGTGAAATTGGAGTGTGTGAAATGGTAGTGAATAGTAGTGTTTAAATAAGAAATTTTTTTTGAAAAAATTAAAAAAAAAATCGAAACGCGTTCCTATCGTCCGCGTTGTCCACAGTGGCGGACGATGCGAAGGACAATGGGTATCCTCCGCGCATCGTCCGCGGACGATGTCTCGGGCGCGATGCTTGACACTATTGATTGGACGATCTGACGGACGTCGCATCGTCCGCCCCATTGCGGATGCCCTTAAATAGGAGTGAGAAAAAGTGGTTGAGTGTATCAATTGGAGAGAGAAAGTTAAAAAAAAAAATATATCAATTTTAGTTGGGACAAACTAAAACGTGTCATCTTAAATGGGACGAAGGGAATACTATTTTAGTAATTAATAAAACGCATTTGTGTAAGTAACAACTTTCTTACTAATCATTTTTAAGATTGATGATTAATAGTGTACTTTCATATTTTTATTTCTTTATCCATATATCTTATATACTTTTTTATTCTATTAAATATTTAAGATTGATGATTAATAGTGTACTTTCATATTTTTATTTCTTTATCCATATATCTTATATACTTTTTTATTCTATTAAATATTAAATTCTGTAGAATTTTTGTATATTTTTATCTTTAATAATTATTTTCTTATGAGTATTTTTTAAGATTAACGATTTCATATACAAAATCGATGTGCCCAAGCTTTGAAGATTTTAAAAATCAATTATAAAAATGATTTATAATTACTTTTAAATATTCAAGAATTCTTACCTAATCTTTTGTTGTTTTATGACATTATTAATAAGAAGTAGTAACTACTAATCATCAATGTTAAAAAAAAAATTATGGAGTATATAAGTATTAAACATAACATAAAAAAATTCTAGATAAAATAATAATGAAATGAACTAATAATTATATTCTACATTATATAAAGCTTCTTAATAAACAACATTATAATAAAATCAAATGTGACGTCAACCTCTTCATTTTAGACAAAAATTTTATGACTTTTGAAAATACAAAATACTATAATTGACCTTTGACATAAATAATCTATATTGAAAATTTTACAATGTACTTTGAGATTATCAACAAATAAATTAATAGAGTACTAACAAAATTAACGGAATTCATAAATCAATAATTCTTTGATAAAATAGATTAAAGTACTTCCAAATAATGAAAAAGTCAACCACACTTCAAATATATAATTATTAAAAAAATTCATGTAACTAATTAAAAAAATATTTATATTTACTAATGAAAATTTATAAATAATGATCAAAACATTCATTTATCAAAATAGAATAATAATATCATAAAACAATAAATTATTACTCCTGAATTATAATTTTATAAAATAAATAATAAAATTCAACACTCAAATTAAACTCTATTCAATTGAAAAGAATATCAATTTACAAAATTATAAACCAAAATCTTAATTTCAGAATCCATACTATAAGCCCAAACAACATACATAAATCAATATTCCTCAAGCCTTAGAGAAAAAATATGGCAGTATGACGTGATATGCCCCACTAATAATTTTTTGACATGTGAATCTGAAATTCAATCGAAAAGAACTTATTTTTCAAATTCATGTTTCAGTTTTGAAGCATTCGACCTAAAATGGTTTTCATTTCAATTGAATACTCACTTGTATGTTTTTTTCAGTATTAAAATAAATTGGAAATTCAACTCTTTGCTAGTAGAAAATTTATAAATTTCATGTGTTAGCCTTTGATATCTGGTGTGGAGATTGATGCCTAGCCTTTGCCAATAGCTCGAATAGTGAAAGAGTCAGTAGAAAAAGTTTATATAAACTAGAGAAATTGTGAAATCTTGTATTTTCTGACTTGAGTGTTGATTTGGGGGTTTAGGGTTAGGGGAGGGGATTGGAGGATCATATCAATATTCAATACTCCCTCCGTTTTTTAAAAATAGCAACTCTTTTCATTTTAGTCCGTTCTGTCAAAATTACAACTTTCAAACTTTCTATTTTAGGAAATCTTTACGCCCCTCTACGTCAATTTATTTACCACTCATACCACTTCAAAAATACATTATGAAGCCCATTTAACTGTCCTGAATAATACATATTCAATGTTTCAACACCACATTACAATTATTTATTTTGAACAGATAAATAGCTGCACTTTGCTAAAATCAAGTTTGCAAGATGGTGAAAAGTTTGACACTCTCAAATCATCGAGGAAGCCATTTTCCCCACCATCGAGTAGAAGGTGGCGTCAGAAGCTCAAGCATCGCCTCCTTCTCCTTCGGAGTCAATGGGACTCCTCGGACGAGGTCTAGGGCCATGATATGCACGTTGTTCTTTCGCCTGTATCTCTTGAATGCCCATATCAACACAGCGCCACCAGTAAGTGTAAGCTGTTTTCAGATTTTGCATAATCGACAACATTAGTGAGGTAATTGGGGAGACGAACGTAAATTTCAGAGTGCGTCATGCTACTAACCGGTGCCAGCCATATAGCCGCTGTTTGTATATCGAATTTTGGTGTATAAAGCACTGTCTCTCCAAAATCTTCCTCCAGCTTCTTGTAGATCTCTTTGTCATTTTTACCAGACCGAATCTCATCTCGTATTAACTTACACAAACAAAGATGCAAGAGATATCAAAATCAAATGTATACACATTACAAAAGCTAGTAGAGAAATGGGATTTGCTGTTTATAGCAGAAGTACCTAAAAGCTGAACCTGGTCAAATAAATGTGTTCCAAATTTATCAGAGTGATCCACAAATGACTGAAAACTTCTCTTTTAGTATAGATTCATCAAATTTGTTTAGATCTAAAATAATAACATACCCCTCATACGATCCCTATATACATAATGATATACATATAAATCAACCTACTTTAAATTACAGGCTTTATCAGAGATGAAGTTCCAGATAGATCATCACAGCTTTCCCATCTCACAATAGCATCTTAGAGAAGAAGAAGCAAAAGCATGGCATGCCTAGAAAGAATGAAATAATAGGCACCTTGTGGAGGAGAATGGCAATGTCAGCTTGCGAGTCTTCAATAGATTGACTACCACATTCAGTGCACCGCACGTTGTGGCTTATATTTCTGGCCCGTGCTTCAACCACTCGATCCTGTCTCACTTCATCCTCATTCTCCATAAACCTTTCACTCCAATGTAACTGCTCTGTGATATGAATAAACAAAGAACACGTGTATTTCAGCTATCATTCAAAACAATTAAATCCAAATTATAGATGCAACCATAACGAAATCTGAGCTATTATGATGTACACACAATCAAGCAGAGGCGAGGACAGAAAAGCCGTCTTTCTCGACCTTCAAGTACAGCTCCAAGAGTAATATTGAATATTGATATGATCCTCCAATCCCCTCCCCTAACCCTAAACCCCCAAATCAACACTCAGTCAGAAAATACAAGATTTCACAATTTCCCTAGTTCATATAAACTTTTTCTACTGATTCTTTCACTATTCAAGCTATTGGCGAAGGCTAGGCATCAATCTCCACACCAGATATCAAAGGCTAACATATGAAATTTCTAAATTTTCTACTGGCAAAGAGTTGAATTTCCAGTTTATTTAATGCTGAAAAAAATACAAGTGCGTATTCAATTGAAATGAAAACCATTCTAGGTCGAATGCTTCAAAACTGAAACATGAATTTGAAAAAAATGTTCTTTTCAATTGAATTTCAGACTCCATACCAAGCTAAACCAGCCAACCAAAATTACTTATACACTTAGAAAACATTCTCCAATTTGTCCTTCTTTCACAACAGAAAATCTTATTCCATAACATAAACAATTCCAATTTCCTATAAGGCCATCTCCAACCGATACTGTCTTAGCAAAATCATCAATAGAAATTCCAATAAATCTAAAGAGGATTAAGGCAGACGATATAATGAAAAACCAAGCGAGTAACTCCCCAAAAATGGTGGGGAGAAAGATGGGAAACATAGGTAAATAGAGAATTTGACTAATTTGTGGAGTAGTACTATTTTGTTTAATTAAGAATTTAGGTTTAATTAATAATTTAGTGTTTAAAACATACTGTATGATCATATGCTTGATCGTTCTGTTAACATCCCTCATTCACTCAAAATTTCCATACTTGATTTTGGAAGACATACAGACGAACCAGGTTCTTATTTTCCCCCTAAACTTTCATCTCTTTATTTTTTATCGTAACTTGTCAATAATTTCGAGCACTCGTTCATTGATTTCGATTTCTTCAACAATGGCGAAGGTTTTTAGTTTGTTTTTATTTCGTATTCTTCATAATTTCTCTTTCTTTCTCATATAACGACTCGATTTTCTACGTTGAACACGTCTGGTGGTGTAGTTTCTCGCCTAAACCGAATTCTAGAAGTATTACTCAATTGGTTTCGTTTTTTCAACAATAAGAAAGTAATTTAATTAATTCGTTCATTGATTTACGATTTTCATGTTTTGTTTTCATAAGTTACATTGTAAATTTTGACAAATAATGTACTATATTATGTGTATAATGTAGATTGTATTAATGTACGATTATTGTTGTATAATGTATACGCCGTCTTTGCATAATGTATATTACAATGGGTTTAATGTGTGACGAAGTTAAATCCATTCCCTAAAGTTTAGCAATCCATGGGGCTAGGGTATATACCGACTCACTAACAAAACCTTGACTGGGAAGGGGGTTAGATCCATTTTCATAAGGTTTAGCAATCCATGGGTAGGCATATTACTAACCCATACATCAAAATTCATTTTTGAATTATGTACGTGTTTCAGAATAAATGTTTAAGCTAAGTAGAACTAAAGAATGTATGCCAAGTGACCTTTAATGTACATGTGTAATACTAAATGATGTACTTGTGTAAGTATTTAATGTTTGGCGAGTGTTGAATTCATGCCCTTCGGGTTTAGCAATCCATGAGGCTAGGTTGTAGTACTCACTCACAAACGGAACCATCACAAAGGGCAGAGAGTTTGAATCATTCCCCTTGGGTTTAGCAACTCAAGGGCTAGGGTTTTAGCACCACCCACAATTAAATTTCATTTTTTAATGCGTTTAAGATTTGGGTACAGAATAATGTACCAAAAGTATCAATAATATGCACGGATCGTGAATAATGTAGATTGAAAAGAATAATGTTGAAAGAAATTGAATTCATGCCTTTGGGTTTAGAATCCATGGGGTTAGGTTGTAAATACTCACTCACGCAGAACCATCACAAAGGGCAGAGAGTTTGAATCATTCCCCGGGTTTAGCAACCATGGGGCCAGGTTATACAACACCACATGAATTAAATTTTATTTTTAATGCGTTTAAGATTTGGTACGGTAAATAATGTACCAATAGTATCTAATAATGTACATTCGGATCGGGAAAAATGCAACGGATGAAGAGAATAATGTTGAAAGGAAATTGAATTCAAACCATCCCAATTGCTTTAAACGTCGTAAATCTAGACAAAATACCCCACAAAAACTTTTCAAATCATTGGGCACCTCCTGAACAAGGAAGACAAAAGCTCCAAAACCCAGTTCATGGACTTTTTCCTTCCTTGGAGTTAGGTTTTTAAAGTTTGAACTCTTTTGGGGGCCGTCGACAGAGATGGTCGACTTTCTTCCCCTGGCTTCCTTTTCTGCGTCTTCATAAGAGGTACTGTCTCGCCCCTTTGCTCAGCCAATCTCCCGAAACTTCAAAAATCAATAATGTATTGCATTAATATTATATACTCCCTCCGTCCCATAGAAATTGACCACATTTCCTTTTTCATCTGTCTCATACAAATAGTCACATATCCATTTATGGTAACTTTTTTCTCCTTTTTTACTTTTTCATTTATGGGCCCCCATCCACTACACAATTTCAACTATTTTTTCTCCTTCTCTCTTACTTTATCAAATTACGCATTAAAACCAATTTAAGTTATGCCAACTTCTATTATACAGTGTATATCTATATAGAAGAAAAAAAAAACTATCTTCGTCCACTAATAATCGTTCCATTTTACTATATTTGTCTCTATTAATAAATATCTCATTTGTCATTTTACTATTTTTGATAATCAGCCTCATATTCTAATAACTTTATTTCGCTTATATTTTATTATTATAAAACTAATATACTCCTTCCAGTCCAAAAAAATATTCATATTTGTGGACGGTACGTAAATTAGTAAAATAAGAGAGCGGTGGAGAAAAAATGGGTAAAGTATGAGAAAGGGAGATGAGAAAAGTAAAGAGAAAGAGCAAAAATGGATAAAATATGAAATAAACTACTATAAAATAAAGATTCACCTTTTACTATTATTTTCCATAAATTTTTTATTATATTTCTTAAAATTCATGTGAAATTAAATTGAACTTTCGTGGGCTAGTATAGAGCATGCAATGTTGCGGATGTCCACGCCCCTGACGACTTCCCAAAACACCTCTTGCAACGTCATAGGACTTCACTGCCCCACGTCATAAGTACTTCCCTTTGCACAATGTGGACATCCCCAAGGACTTCCCGCGGACTTCCCACAATAAAGAAAATCACAAATTCACAAATATGCAATTACGTTACGGAATTAAATTTTCGACACGAATACGGACGGAAAATACAACACTTCATTAAAAAAAACATAGATAATTATATAAAAAAAAATTACAATGCAAGCAAAAGAAAATTAAAATATCAACGTCTACCACTCCGCGTCCAAAGCTCTTCAACGATATCGTTCGAAGTCGTATATGGGCTTGTGTTTGGCGCATGTCGGCAAATGCGCGGATCCGATCGGCCTCTCGTGGGGTATCCTCATACGTACATTCCGGTGGCCACGCCGTGGCTTGACCCGCATTCATAGCACCTTCATTGGTCACTGAGTCGGTCGGACCTTCACTTTCGACAATCATGTTGTGCATAATAATACATGCGTACATGACATCGCGATGTTGTCATATACCACATCCGTGAAGGACCCTACACTGCCGCCCATCGACTCGACGCACACCAAATGCCGCTCCACGTCCTTGCGTGCTGCCTCCCGACAACCCGCAAAGTAGATCTTCTTATCTTTTGATGGGCATCTAATCGTCTTCACAAAGACGGTCGGTTTGGGTATATCTCATCCGCCAAATAGTAGCCCGTATTGTGCTGGTTGTCGTTGCAACGAAACTGATCGGAACCAACGCCATTACCGATCGTTGAATAGGGGAGACGACCGGAGGACGTTGATGTCGTTGTTCGATCCGGCTATTCCAAAATACGCATGCCATATCCACGTCGTAGTCGCTACGGCTTCAAGGATCATCGTGGGATGCTTGCCTTTGAAGCCGGTAGTGTACATCCCTTTCCAGCGTCGGAAGCATTCTTCCACTCCCAATACATACAATCTATGCGCCCAACATCGGAAACCCGTACCACCGTGCATATCTATTAGCGATGGCGGTCACGGGTTGGGCTTCCAAAGATACCATTCTCCGAATATCTCTCTAATGCCCTCGCAAAAATCTGCAGACACTCCGAGTTGTCGACTTGCCAATGTGGAGGTACTCGTGCGAACATGTCGCGCGCTCCGTATGCCATGCCGATTGCGGCCAGTCCACTTCTTTATGGGCGTGTGACCGGGTTTGCCAACCGCATCCTCCACTGAACACGAAATACTTGTATCGATGCTCTAAAGCACTGCGATACGGAGAAATAGCAGACAATGCATCCTAAAACGTCGTCGGAATAAGTTATCCCCAAAACGCGGCTCCGAGCGAAGTAGTGCTAAAGCAACCGATGATGTGCAGCGATGTGTCCCGGGTACTACGCTCGACGACGGATGGGGCGAGTACCACCGCTTCTTTACGCTTGCGCTCGCTCTGCGTAGCCCATGTCATAGCGACTGCAGTTCTTCATTAATTCGTCGGCCCTCATTCGCACCACCATTAGTCATTACGTATATACTTGACAATAGAAATTTAGAGAGAAAACTTGTTAACACAAGTGGGCGAGTGAAATGAAGTTCACGAGTCGTATATATAGATTTTGTTAAAAAAAAATCAAAAAATGGGAAGTCCGCGCATTGCCGCAATGGCGGATGTCGCGGTGGACGTCGGCACGGCGGCCGCGCCCTCCGTGTCCGCCCCTCTCCGCCCTAATGCTGGACGTCTGCGCGCCCTTCCCGAAGCCTCTTCGGCGTCCGCGGGAAGGGCAGCATTGTAGATGCTCTTATTTTATTATTATATTTGCATAATTAGTTAAACAATCTTCAACTAATCTATCTAACTAATGCATCAAATTTGAATTATACGAGTAATATTTGAGAATTGAGAATCTAAAATTCATGATAGTACCAATATTTTAAGGTGGGTTGAAATATATCCAGCCCAATCCAACGCCTTAGGCATCCAGCCCAACCCAAAATATTTTAATTACGGTAAGCAGAATTGTTTGGATTAAAACGCGTAGATTAATTCCTAAGAAAAGTGAATATATATGTAAAACACTTTTTGGTAGCACTTGCCAAAATCCAAATCTCACCGACGCGTGAAAATCGAAATCCCAGCAAAAATATCTACCAAATCTTCTCTCTCTAAACCCCAAATGGCCGCTCCGGCGACTCTCCCCATCTCCAACCCCCAATCCGAATCTCAGCCCCCGATCGCCACCCCCGCCTTCCGCGCCTTCATCTCCCGCCTCAATTCCAACATCCGCAACGGCCTCGCCCAGCGCCGCCCTGGCTCGAGCTCCTCGACCGCTCCTCCTTCTCCCGCCCCGACTCCCTCTCCGACGCCGCCTCTCGCATCCGCAAAAACTTCTCCTATTTCCGCGTCAATTACGTCTCCCTCCTCGCCCTCTCCCTTGCCCTCTCCCTCTTCTCCCATCCTCTCCCTCCTCGTCCTCCTCGCCCTCCTCGCCGCCTGGATCTTCCTCTACCTCTTCCGCCCCGCCGATCAGCCGCTCGTCCTCGCCGGCCGCACCTTCTCCGATCCCGAAACTGTGGGGATTCTGGTGGTTTCCACCATAGTCGTGGTCTTCCTCACCAGCGTCGGATCTCTGCTCATCTCCGCATTGCTCCTCGGCCTCGCCGTGGTCTGCACGCACGGCGCGTTCCGGATGCCTGAGGATTTGTTCTTGGATGATCAGGAGCAGGTCAACACCGGCTTCCTCTCGTTTCTAGGCGGCGCCGCCTCCTCTGCCGCCGCGGCTGCTGCTCCTACGGTTGTCGCAGCGCGCGTCTGATTGTAGATCTGGTGCGGAGATCAACACACGAGGTAATATGTGGAAGTGAATTGAATTTTACTCGGAAAATATTTGTGATTCATCCGTTGTTGTGATGGACATGTGTAGTTAGGGTTTCTTGTTTGCAATTCAGGATACTTTACCAATGTCTATCAATGTAATTGTTTGGATCGATTTATGTTTAATATTTCTTCATTAATGGATTTTGCTCCTTTGAACTCTCCCTGTTGCAATCGATGATGCTCTTTATGTTCTTGAAAATGGATACTCCTTCAAATTGTTTGCGTTTTGGTGTATCATGTTTCGTAAGTTTATCTGTAACATTGATTAAAATAATTTCACAAGGAATTATGTGAGAATTTTACTCATAGCTAAAAAATTATTAAAATTTTACACCAAAAGATTTTGAAGGCTCCCAAAACGTCTATATTAGTATAATTTCAATTTATGCAATGTTATGTATGATGTTTAGATTGGAGCTGTAATTAAATCTAATACTTGACACAATTTGAATAAAACTCCCAAATAATACAACTTTGCGAGATTATGGAGTCAATTTTAGTACTGGTATTATTTAATTTGAATATTAAGGTTTTGAAGAAGATTTTACGAAAGCTAGAAAATTAAACAATAAAGAGATGGGATTTTGAAGTCTTTATTGTCATATTCAAGATCTTCATCAATATTTGAAGTATTAGGTCTAAAGTTAAAGACATCTATATTTGTAGACCCACTCATGCACCCATGGTAGCCTAGAAGTAAATATTTGAAGTGAAAAGCATGGACTGGATTAACTGGATTGACATTCAATCAACTATTCACAAACTAATTACAAATTATTGGCAATGGAAACATTTAACCACATTACACTATGAACAATACCAAAAGCCTTGAATTTCATGATGAATTCAATGGAAAATGACAAATAGGCGTCGTGATGATGAAGAACATTGGCTCAAATACTTCATCTAATTATATTCCTTTTCTTCAATCTTTTCTCCCAGTTTTTCTTGGCTAATTTTGGGTTTTTTCATCCAAGAGAGAATATGACCATAACCGCTCAATGATCCTCCTTTTTACTTGATTTCGTCAAAGAAATTGCTTCTGTGCGTGATTCCGCCGATCGTGCATCAAACAGCCATGTGCGGTTCGCGCAATGGCTTCAACTCGGGTGAATTGGTGACAAGCTGGTTGATGCATGAACCACATGAGTTCTACTTTTATGTACTTAATTTTATAATAAAATATGAGTGAAATGAGTGAATGGATGTGAGATCCATTACTAAAGTAGTAGGATGTCTACTAATTATAGATAGATGAAAAAGAAAATTGGTGTCGATTCCTGGGGATGGAGGAGTAACATTAGTTTAATCATTAAAAATTAGAATGTGAAACTAATCAAATTTAAATAGTAATGTAGTACTACTTGTGTACGATATTTGAAATGAGTATGGTAAGTAGTACATTATAAGGCCAAATGCATAGTGGTGTAACTCTTGACGCCACAAAACGAGACAATAAGAACCAATCACAACATTTATTGGCATAAAAATTGAAATCTTATTCCAAGGCTCACAATCAATCCGATTGGTCCCCCTCTACGTACTTGTGCAAATGCCGCATACAGCTTAGCTCAAACGACAACACAAGATGAAGATGGAGCCCCGCACTTTAACCGTCAAACCTCCCGGCTTCCACTTCCCAACAAACAAACTCCCCCGCCGCCACGTCTCCTTCCGCCGCGTCGTCACCGCCGAATGCACCCCCGGCCGGGCGCCGCGATGTGCTCATCGCCCCCTTGCTCGCCCTCGGAGCGTACGCGCTCCACTCGGCCGCGGCCAAGGCGGACGAGACGGCAGAATCAACTAAGCAGCATGTCAGGACGAGACGATTAATTCGAGGATCTACGACGCAACGGCGATAGGAGAGCCGCTGGCGCTGGGGAAGGACAAGAGCAAGGCGTGGGAGAAGATGATGAACGCGCGGATCGTGTATTTAGGCGAGGCCGAGCAGGTCCCGACGCGAGACGACAAAGAGGTGGAGATGGAGATCGTGAGCAAGCTGAGGAAGAGATGCGCTCAAGCTGAGAGGCCCCTGTCGTTGGCCTTGGAGGCTATTCCTTGTGATTTGCAGTCCCCCTCAATAGCTATATCCAAGGCAGGATCACTGCAGACGCCCTCGAGTCTTTACTAACGCATTGGCCGTCACAGCGCTGGCAGGAATACGAGCCTCTGCTCACTTACTGCCGCGATAATGGAGTTCGTTATTGCCTGCGGCCTCCCTTGAGGTGCGGTGCGTTTATATATTTATGATATGTTTTGTGATGTCAGCTGATTATATTAAGTTTAATGGCGTTGTTTTTATAGGTTTTGAGGACAATTCAAGGTGAAGGGGTAGGCGGGCTCTCGGAAAGTGACCGGAAGAAATATGGTCCGCCTGCAGGGTCGGGCTTCATCTCAGGGTTCCGGTCTATCTCAAGCGATCCTCATCATCTTCTTCGTCCCCTCCTCTCTTGACATAAATTTCTCAAGTCCGCCTGCTCCGTTCGAGCCAAGCTCCTACTTCTCCATGCAAGCCAAAGTGGTGGAGGACTACTCCATGTCTCAGATCATTCTACAGGCCGTTACAGCCAGTGGGAGCAACGGGATGCTGGTAGTAGTGACGGGCGCCAACCATGTCGCCTACGGGGCCAGAGGGACGGTCTACCCGCAAGAATATCCAGAAAGATCCAGAAGAAAAATCAAGTAGTGATATTGCTTGACCCTGAGCGCCAGTATATCAGGAGGGAGGGAGAAGTCCCTGTCGCGGACTTCTTGTGGTACTCGGCTGCCAGGCCCTGCAGTCGGAACTGCTTCGATCGTGCTGAAATCGCTCGAGTCATGAATGCTGCTGGAACTAGGAGAGAGCCTTACCTCAGGTAAGCCAACTATATTTTTTTTTCAGACTGTCCCAAGATAGTTAAGTCATTTTCTGTTTTTGGCTAAATCAGGACCTTCAAAACGGACTTGATCTCGGTCTAGTGTCCCCTGAAGTACTACAGAATTTCTTTGATCTAGAGCGATATCCGATCATCTCCGAACTAACACACCGTTTCCAGGTAATTCGATGATTATGTTCAACTCTATTTTTTTGTCAAAGATGTTAAGGATGTTTGATCACCAACAGGGCTTCAGAGAAAGACTACTGGCAGATCCCAAATTTCTACACAGATTGGCCATAGAAGAGTCCATATCAATCACCACAGCCCTGGTAGCTCAGTACACGAGGCGCGGAGACAGATTCATCCAAGAGCTGGACTATGTTATCACGGACACAGTTAGAGGGATCGTGGTGGATTTCTTCACCGTGTGGCTCCCGGCGCCCACGCTGTCGTTCCTCCCTGTCGTGGACTCTGCTGCCCCGGACAGCTTGGAAGCGGTGAAGGGCCTGTTGGGGTCCATCCCGGACAATGCTTTCCAGAAGAATCCGGTCGGGAGGGACTGGAACGTGAGCCATAGAATAGCATCAGTGGTGTTTGGTGGTCTAAAGCTGGCCAGTGTGGGATTCGTCTCCAGCATTGGCGCGTGGTCTCGTCAAACATACTGTACCTGTTTCGGAAGCTCATCAATCCGAGCTTTGCTGCGATGGAGCAGAACAAACGCTCGCCTATACTCAAATCCGCCCTCGTCTATTCAACCTTCCTCGGAACATCAGCAAATCTGCGCTATCAAGTACCGAAATGCGCTAGATTTATGTCATTTCTTTCAATGAGATCAAATCAAACAAAATAGTTTGTTTGTTTGTGTACAGTTTATTGCAGGAATAGTGGAGCATAGGATATCGGAGGAGATCGCGGACCAGCCATTGCTAGTAAACGGGATATCGTTTGTGGCTCGAACGATAAACTCGTACTTGGAACGCAGGTGATATGGCATTGGAATGTATTGTTATTGTAGTCATAAAATTGAGATGATGAATGGTTGCTGATACATTGAATTTGTGCAGCAATGGATTGATTTGGCAAGGTACACAGGAGTGCAGGCTAGTAAGAAGGAAGAAGAAATAGTAGTAACATCGTATGAAGTGTTAGAAGATGCTACCAACAACATTGATGAAGTTGAAGCCAACCAGCAATAGGCTGAGTATCTTCCAAATGCCATTCATTCTTTCACAATTTTGGCTAAGTGTACATTGAGAATGGACAACCACAGGAATACTTTCAATCAATTTTCATTAATAATATTTTTTATAGAATTCTTCGATCACTAGTAGTTATCATTTGTCTGCCTTCCATAATGTATTTTAAATGTTTATTTTTGTATCCATAAAATAAGATGCAATATGGATCACCAAAAGTGAGTTTTTTGAATAAATGCATAACATATAAAAATTCATTTTAAATAGGAAATAAAATAAAAAGGAAGTATAATTAGAGTAGTAAACGTTTTAGATATCAAATTTTAATGATTTATTTTAGTATATATGAAATAAAAATAAAATAAAAATATTGTACTGTACTACTCAATATGAATGGAAATAAGGACTTTTGGTTTATTGACTAGCAACTTAATCACTAAATCGTATTGAGAATGAATATATTTACCCAATCATAGTGTTTTCAACTGATTATAAGGCATAATTATGCTTGCAGGCATTAAAAAAAATATCTTACAAAGTGGGGTTCGTTTAATTTATAGTCACAAAGAATTGCATTTCTTAACAAATGCGCAACACAAATTGGGTTGTTATGAAAGACGGGGGTGGGGTTGGGCTGAATGGTATGCAATTTTTAGAAAAATGTAGGGATATTTTTGAAATTTTTTATTCACATCGTCTCATTAGATAACCATTTTTCCATTTTTTTCCTCAATCAAGGCGATCATTTTCTACTTTTCGATCTTTCTCACTAAAATATTCAACTACTATTTTTTTTACTTTACTGACTCGACATTCGACAACTCTACCTACTATCTCGTGCCACTGAAAAATGTGATTATCTTGAGCTTGAGTAGGCAAGAGAATATTTATTTATAAATTCAAAATAAATTAACTCCCTCCTTCTCACTCACACAATCCCACATCGCTCTCTCACGACCTGCCATCAGCAAAGCCCCATGCATTGTGATTTTCTTCATACAAGTACGAATAACATTTGTGATCTTATTTAAATTATTTTTAAAATATGGACATTTAATAATTATTTATCTTATTCATAACCACAACTTTTAAGAACATTTTTGAATGCATCATAAATTTTAGTCAAGCAGTTGAAATCAACTAACTTCACTACTATATGTTTTTGGATTAATGGATTTAATTTCAAATCAATTGATACTGATCATATGCTTTGTTATTTTCAGATAAATGAATCGTTCTAAGAAACTTTCTTCTGATGTCAAAGTTCAATCTTTATCAGCTAATGGACCTTTTCTGCAACCTCAAGTCATCTTAAGAAATACTACTACTATATAATTTTAGTTGATTTATGAGCTAGCAAGATCGATTTACTTTCAAATTTGACACAGAAATACAGATAAAAACATGATAGTATGTGTTTCAGTTTGGAATTGAGAGCAAACAATATGGCATAAAAGGAAATATACTCAAAAGTAAAACTCACACAATAACAGAGCAATATATCTCCAAATAAAAGAATTCTCAACACTTAAGCTACATGTATCAATATTACAGTGTTACCTGACGATTCCAAAACTTGCGCTGAGCTAATCATCTTCTCGTCGAATAACTGAGATTGTTGGTGCTGTCATTGTTTCATCCTCAACTCTCGCAGAAGATTCTTCTTCAATAACGCGAGCTGCCTCCCGGGGCTGTTGTACTCCTTGGATAATCGGCTGGGACTAGGCGAGTTGCCCTTTGTAACACGGGATGGAGATGGGATGTTGTTCCCTAACGGTGAAGTGGGATGAGATCGGAACTCACCACCCTCGCGATTCAATGGGGACATAGGCATATGCTCGCAGTTCTTCTTGTAAAACTTGTCTTCCACGATTTCATATGCATTCCCAGTTCTTACTTCCTGAGCCAACGAGCACCAACAGCAGAAAAGCCACATGGCACAGTCGGTCACAGCTGGTTTGCCACAGCAGAATTTCGAAGGAGGCAGATTAAATCTCTTTCTCATCTGAATTCTCCAAAACCCACCGTAGAGTAGACCAAAAACACAGAGGAATATCCCGGTGATGCCTAATGCCTCCCTAACGGTCTCGTTATCAATATTAACAGCAGCCAGGTTGAATATCCAAAGGGAGCCATACAAAACAGAAGAAAAGTTGCGATGTGGACGTACATATTGCCAAACCCGAGCCTCTCCATATTCCATCCGAAAACAAGAAGCTACAGAACAGTGAAAGGTAAGCTAAAGAAATGTCATCCCAAAAATCAAGAATGCCTCCACTCCAACTTGGTCTCGTCTCCAGTGTTCTTCCATCGTCTCTCATCGCAAAGCGAGAATCTCTTTTCTAGCGATTCTCTCTAGATTGGTCTCTGCTACTACTATCCTCGGTCGTAACTGGAATTTGCATTTCCTCATCTGACTGAGTCTCGTAATCTTTCCCAAGAGGGCTAAGCATAGTGTACACTCCAGCAACTGCAGGGGCACCAAGTCGAACGAGATACATATTCCAACACCAATGGCAGGTCGCTCCGACCTCTTGTATCCCAAGTTAAGACCACATAACGCGTATTGAGCAAAGCAGTTTAAGTTCAGCAAGGCTACAACCACCATCATATGTGCCCATTCGTGGGGTTTGTAAGTACCATGTTTGCAGTAAACTTTCCGAAGCTTTAGAATATCTTCTTCCCTCCACCTAAGCAGTAGTGCCAGGTGATATATTCGCTTCGGATGCTGGTATAAACACATGAGAGTGAACAAAGCATTGAGGATCTGATTATTGACTTCAAACCAAGCATCCCTCTCCGACTTCTTGGGCAGGGCATGGTTCAACATGCCAATCATGACCATGAACAAGATAGCACGGAAACAGCAACACATGCAATCCAAACAAAGAGTGCCATATTCATAGGATCTCTTATCCATTCTTTCCCCATTTTCACAAGGTATTCCAGTCCATTTTACGCGAAAATATCCTATGGAAGCGCTCACGTATATGGAGACTACCGGAAGAAGGTACAGCACGTGAAGCCTCATCCTTCCCCTCTGCAATCCGCTGAAACCTAGCTGAAGGCGACGCTAAGTTGCCAAATTTAAGAAACCTTAGCCTTTTAGAGATAGCGGAGAAACCGCCATCGGATCCTCTCCCCGAGCTATCTTCATTTATAAGACCTCTCTGAGATGTTGAGATGTGTAGAGGTGCATGACTCTTGACTTTACCAACACTAGACTCCTCACTTCCCACAATATCCTCACCATCACCAATTGAAACCATAATTGTTTTTTTCTCTCTAGAGATCACCAAAGCATTCTCAATCTTTTACCCGTTTCCTTGACTGTGACAATTAAGCTACCAAAATAAACTCAATTCATGACTGCAACTTCACTTCACCCAATATATTCTGGAAAAATAAGAAAAATCAAATATGCAAATTAAAAACCCAACTAAAAGATGAAAACACAGAGACTAAGAGTAGGATTTCCATTCATTCAAATACCAATTACTACAGCTCAAAAGCAAAAATAACAAATTAAATTAAACAGCTAGAAACAAGATAGGAAAACTTGGCAGATACAGCAGTACAAAAATACAAGAAAGGAAAGGAATACAGCAATATGTAAGCAATGAATTTGAAAAAAAAATCACAAATAAAGGGGAAATTAGCAGAGCAAAATTTGTGTGTGATTGAAGGTTGGAATTTGAGATTGGGCAGCTACAGTTCCAGAGAAAAAAATGAAAGAATATTGAATAAACTTTAAAGTGGGATGCTTTTATTTTGGGTTTTCCCTTCTTCTTCATCCTTCTCCTATAACTATAACTTTTATTCCGTTGGGTCAACCGTTATCTGTCGTCAACGTGGCTTTATTACATTTTATTTTTATTTATAAAATACATTTTTAATCTAGAGTGGAATAGTAGTATATGTTTGATATATCTGTCTTTTTTATTGGATTCATAGAAATTTGATCAAATTTTGATGTCTGTGTCTTGAAATCTTAAAAACGCGTTGAAAAAGTTTTTTTCAGGACTAAGAAGATATTCAAAAGGGAAAGATAATCATAAATCTAATGACAAAAAAGACTTGATTAGGGTTGATTGTGGTTTACTAAACTAAACAGGTTACAACAGCCATTGACAATGCAAAAGCATGTTGGCCAAAGTGAATGCCACGTGGTAAATATCTGGCTTCCCTGAAATTAAGAAAATAGTTATTCAAATGTGTATAAGTAAGTTGGTTAGCGGTGAGTATTGGTTCGAAATTAAAGATTTTGAATTGAGTATAAATATCAAGCCACCCACCACATCCACCTATCGGGTCCCTAATTTATATGTAACTGGTAGAGTAAAAATATCTGAAATCAAAGTTTTTGAATTTGAATACAAATCTCAAGCGATTCACCACATCCATCTATCTGGTCCCTAATTTATTTATAGCGGTAGAGTAATAATGTCTGCAGTGGCGGACATATGTAACTTTGGGGGACCCATGTAACCCCAAAATTTCAAATTTCCTTATATATATTTTATATTCATAAGATTTATGTATTAATTTATCAGCCCAAGTGGTCTTTTTTTAGGCCTATCAGCTTCCAGTACCAGCTTCGATGACCGTGTTCAATTCTCCACAAGCTCAGTTTTAGCTTTTATGATTTAAATTTTGTCTTTACACCAAAAATAATAATAATAATAATATATTAGTACTTCATTAATTAACCCATCCCCAAAATTTATCCATAACTGATAGTATCAATTTTTCCTTTTGTTATTTGTGATTGGCTTTTATTATTTCAATATGTCTTTGCACAAAAAAAAAAACATACTCCTATATTAGTATACTTCATTAATTAACCTATCTTAAAATTTATCCATTATTGATAGTATCCATTTTTCCTTATGTTATTTTTGATGTTTTTTTATTTTTCTAACTATTATAAATAAAAAATTTCAGATTTTATACTAATTTATTCCAAAATTTATTCATAACGATTATACTCCAATAAAAATATATATATTTCTAGTATTCGTATTATTTAATTATTTCTATCTCATTACTCATTTTTCTCGCAATTGTCGGCTATGCTAGCATAAAAAATAATATCCTACAATTGTTATCAATAACTTGGATCACCCACCGTCAAAATCCTGCGTCCGCCACTGAACGTCTGAAATCAAAAATTTTGGATACTGAATACAATTCTCAGGCCATCCACTACATCCACCTATCTGGTCCCTAATCTATTTGAATCGAATACTAATATATGGCGCAAAAAAGTTGACTTACAATTTCAGACAAAACTATTTTGGTATAGTTTTTATTTAGTTTTAAACTTTTAGTAGCGTGATTTGTGTACAAATTAAGTTCGTTTGGTAGCTATGTCATGTTTATTGACATTGATACCATTATGATAGTAATCATAGTTTCGATTAGTTAATTTACATATATTAGGTGTTTGGTAGATTAAGATAATTATGAGTTATCTTATTGTAGTGTTTGGTACAATAAGTCACAAGTAAGGATTAAAATTATGATTGTCAAAATTATCCTTATTAGTTTAAGTTAATTACTAAACTATCATCATTTTACCCTAATTATTCCTATAAAATCGTTTTGTTTAAAATTAACATCTTTTCAAGCTAAACTCCTTACAAAATTAGCATCTTTATATCAAAAAACTTATATTTATTTTGGTATTCTATTTTTGTGAGCATTAATAATTTTGGACAAATTTTATGAATAATCAATTATTATTTTGGACAAATTCTATATGAAAATATTTTATCAAGTACCAAATTTTCTATGTTCAATTTTTTTGAAGTTTAAAGCGTTTGTGGATTGAACAACATCGTATATTTATGTTCAAAACAAAAGTAATTGCCTTCAAGTATTACGTAATTATAAGTATAATATAATATAATGTAAATAAAGTAATATAATGAGAATATAATACGATTTAATGTAAAGTAATATAATGAGAATATAAAGTAATATAATGAGAATATTATAATATAATATAATGTAAATAAAATAACAAAGTAATATAATTAGAACAACAAATTGACATCAACAAAATTCTTAATATGATTTAATAGGAAAATGACGTTCTTCAATACAACAACTAAGTAAAATTGATGGGTTAGAAATTTTGATGGGTAAAATTGTATTTGCTAATTTAACTAGGCTCATGATAAATAACATAGGATTTTGGGTAGTTACAAATATGACTAAAACATAAGATTTTCAGGGCTTTGCGGTAGAAATAAAACACCGGCTACTATATTTGAGTAACATAACTACCAAACACACAAATAAACCGATTAATCTTTATCAGCGAAACATAGTACTAAACGGCCCTTAGCTTATGTGAATAGTATTAAGTCTTTATTTCAGCTTAGAAAATTAGTCCATAGTTTTGATGAATTACACTAATAACGGATTTCACAGTTGGATCAAAATAATAAGATAAAATTACTAAGCTATTCTACATCTATCTCACTCTCAAAATGTTCATACATATTCCTGAAACTATTTTTGTCCAAACAAAATTTAAATCGTATTCTATATTTTACACCAAAGATTAATTTAAAATAGCGTAAATTTTTATTTAAATTATCTAACACACCAACAAAAAATTTTTTTTCTTGTTTTGGGAGAAAATATATTTGTGGTTCTTAGGAACAAATTCTTTTTTATTTTAAAATATGCCTTAAGCAAATGTGTAATTGAAGAAATATGCATGTATGTAACGTGTAATTGGAATACTCATTCTAAGAATGCACAAACTTAAATATGCATTTCAAGAATGCATGATATCATTTAAATATAATGGGGTTGTTGGTTTGTAAGATTGTATATCGGATTAAATAAGTTGTGTATTTGGTTTATAAAATTGAATTCTACAACTCAATGCTAGATGGATTATCATGTGATAATTAGCCATAGTCAACTCACTCTAACTAATATAATCTTAGAACATAATACTAGAGTATGTATTGAACTTTTGATATTATTTTATCTAGGAAATCAAACATCTCTAATATTCTTATCATCCACTTTTGGAAATACTACTACTCCACATTTAACACGCCATTGACAAATTTTATAGCAAATTCTTTAAAGCTTTTGGTCATATTTTTTGTTTGTGCATGATATTTCCACAATTGTTTAATATTATAATTTTGTAGTTGAAATTTATAATACTATAGAATATTCTTTTAGATCTAGGGTTAAGAATTACTTCCTTCGTCCCATGTTATTGAATGCATTTTTCTCAAAGACAAGATTTAAGAAAATTGTGTTTAGCGGATTATATGAAAATAAAATAATGTTCCTTGTCTTACTAAATGTGAAGCATTTGCTTTCATCATGAAATCTTATGTGTTTTGTTTTATGAATTAAGGAGAATAAAATCTAGATTATGTTGTTTCTATTTTAGAAAATGCTACTTCTAGTAAGAAAACTCAAAAAGAAAACGTGTCATTAATTAAAGTCATCACTGAAATAGCGCACTTATCGTATTGAAATCACCATTTTTCCGATATATCGAAAGATTTCGGTATGGTAACGGTATCAATTTTTCTATACCGCCCGTACACGAATATTAGGTATATACCGTAGATTCAGATACCGGGTATACCGAACCTCGTACATATCGAAAATCTGTATACGTTGTTATATACTCCTCCGTCTCCTAAAAATAGGAATTTTTAAACGAGCGCGGATTTTAATGCAAAAATTGGTAAAGTAAAAGAGAGATAGAAAGAAAAGTGTATTAGTGGAAAAATGAGTTCCACCTCATTAGTGGAAAGAAATTTCCTAAAATAAAAAGTTTCTATTTTTAGGGGATGACCCAAAAGGAAAGAGTTTCCATTTTTATGGAAATGTACATTATATTTAAAATATTTGCATAATAAATAGAATTGAAAGGAAAAAATCTCTAAAAATCCTACTTTTTAAATATTTTGTGTATAAAATAGATTTTTTTTGCCTAACAGATTACAAGATATCCGTACCAAACTGATATCATAAAAGTGTGGCATACCGCAATAACAGTAAGATAATGGTATAAAAAATTAACCATATCGAATTTTCGGTATATCAATTTCACCGAAAATTCAGTATGATATCAGTATGATATTTTGCCAAAGTGCGTTCGGTACGGTATGCGGTATGACAATCTCAAGACGATATACCATAACAACGCTGACCACATAACATTCAAGTCATTATAGTACCAACTCACAAAATAACATTATTATACCTAACTAAATTTAATAAATCTACACAACAATCCAAGCAAAAATAATTTCAAATTCAATTACCCTAAAATCAAACTTTTTCCAAAAACCTGAATGTGGAAAATGCGACTGCTTAATAACAGATTTAATGTATCGCCCAAAAACCAACCTAGACGAACACATGCATTAGTGAGGAGACAAGGGACCATCGTCCGTATTTTGTGCCATCTGAGTGAAAATAATGCATTCAGTTTTTGGTTGTGATTGGGTCTCTATAGTTCAAAACCATACACAAGATCCAAGTAACTTGTAGATATCAAAATCCCTACACTTCATCGACGAAATATATCAATGTAATCGTAATCTGGTAACCACGAGATGCAGCAATTCAATAGCAGAAACAATGTTCCCCCGGGATGAAAATCGAAAACATGAAATGGTGTATTAGTTACAAAAATCATGGTCATGGATCTTGCAAACACTTCCAACACCAAACTTGATAGTAGTATCATTCTTATAGTCACACACAATCCCACAAGACTTATCAGAAGAAACTCAGAGACTTGGATAAATCCACATGGTAAGGAAGGCACAACTCAAGTAAGATCATCTTCCTCCATCTCTTTGCCTTCAAGGCCTCCTTTACTCTTAATAAAAGTGTTGTCTTCCAAGCATCCTACATCACAGTGAGAAAAGTTACCAATCAAGATTTCGGAGTTAACTATGAAAACAAAGCTGGCTTTCAATCAGGACATTAGCATATAGTGGTCTGTTCAACATAAACAGCGTGTATTCATATATTCACGCTACTTTACTGTCTTCCCATCCCCAACCCCAGACAGAGTATTAAGAAACCACTTTTTCATAGCAAAATGCACTCACATGCTATACCCTATATGGAAAATATACAAAATCTGAAGTCTAATGCCTTTTTAGTTTTTACACACATTAACTAGAGTAATTGATCCAGTGAATAGTAACTTTGTTTCATGTAAAGCAACATAGCAATGGTCAGGGAAATTATCATAGACTTATAGGAAATCTAAATAAAGCTTAAAACAAATAATAATGATGATATATGACAATTTGGCAGTAAACAAGACTTGATTCTCTACCAGTGAACTAACTATACACTTGTCATTAGTGAAAAATTCTAGGCCTTACAAACTAAGATTTGTTGTTATGACTTTCATCCTTTTAATTGTATTTCTTAGGTTGTCTTTGTCGATCCTGTTCATTATATTTATTTCACTCTCTCAAGCCTCCCTCAGATACAGTAGCCTAGAAAAATCCCAAGATAGGGATGAGAAAAACTACATGATAAAATTACCAACGTAAAATGAAATGAACAAGTCTGAGTTCTCACTAAATAGAACCTATGGGGCAAATAGAAGCCAAGCTTAATATAAGGTGTTAAGAGAAATTATCATGCACATAATACATTAAAAGATTACATTAAGCAACTATTGAGCTTCATAAAGGGCGCATATGCCCATGATTTAAAACAAAGAAGGGTGTTCAAAAGAAGAATATATGTATAACAAAAGGTAGGGGGACAAAAATCAAGTCCGGATAAATGAAACACACTTACCAGCGGGGTCATACTATCAAATTCCTTGACAGCATCAGTGAATTTAGCA
>NC_062966.1:2115558-2140834 GCF_023119035.1 Salvia hispanica | reverse complement strand
AATTATAGGATTTGTAACTTCTTTCAAAATTAAGAATTGTATTAGTAATAATTATGATAATTTAAAATGGCAGTTACAATCTAATCACATTATTGTGTGGGGAAATAATTTTTGTTGGGTTAAGCGTTAGTAATAAATAGAAATCCACCATGTATATATTGATGAATTAACATAATTTTCACACCGCGTGTGTATCTTAATTTATTTCAATATATTAAAGAATTTATGTACGTACAAAATTATTTTTATGCACATAGGAAATCACTAACTCTCATTTAAGAACCAAACAAGTATATATGCGTATTACATAGGTTAAAAATTTTAATCAAAAACTCATCTATCTGCCATTTTAGATTAAAAGATTAAGTCTCTTTTAATTTCATAAGTATCGAGTAATATAAAATTATTTTAATTAAATGTCATTTCATTTCTTTGTAACACTCAATTTAATATCCAAAAATTAATGCTCATCATTATTTTACCGTTACATATTTGCTATCATGAATTCTCTATGAGAATAGAATAAAAAATCAAAATATTAAATTCTCTTATAAAATTAATGTGTGTCCGTATATAGTTTCCATCCGTCAATCAATTTTTTAATTAATTATTCAGTTTTTGAAACTTACTATTCACATTTAAAGGTGCAAATTAATGACTTTAATTTGGAGAAGTTATAAAGCATCTCATGGTTAATTTTTTATCTATAAATATGACGTTTGAAGACTTACTATCTACACATTCCTACTTACCTCACACTTAAGTTTGATATTTTTGTTCATATCTTATGAAAAAAGGTCAACATCATGGAATCATTCTTCACCTTTCTCAATGATCTGGAGCCTTCCACAATTTATTTTGTTATCGAAGTTCGTTACATCCACGTTTATGAAGCTACTGCTCATGGAGCCATAACCAATGCCATCGGGTTATAGTGTTTTTCATTACCGTGCGGTATGTTGTTTAATGAGTTATTTTATGTTTGTATGCAAATTATATAAAATCATTAATTATATTTTTTTGCTTAGGGCGTTAGCATTCAAGCAACTTTTCCGTGAAGTTTACACGAAAAGTTTGGTGCAATACTTAAGGAAGTGACGTTTTTTCGTACAATTTCATGTTTATCATTTGTTGTATTTTCATTGTGGTTGTGTGTTTTGTTTTGTTTATTTGTTTTTTTTTAATCTTCACAACGACAGAGAATGAGGTAGAGGGGCACAGCGTGGACGAAGGCCGATGATATGGTGAAATTTATGTGTAGCATCACAGCTGGCATACTCCTGTCCAATTTGCATATTCATATTTAGTCTTTTTAAATAATAATATTATTAATAGTCCTACTAATTGTGGATTGGATATTAGGCTATTCATCAAGTTTAGACTTCCCCATATTATTGGTCTTTATATTTTTGGTATAATCTTCTTCAATAATTATATTAGTCTGATGAAGTGTAGTTTATTCCTTTTGTTATAAAGATGAGCTATTAGGCTTTTAAGTTTAAGCTTGCCGTTATTCCTTTTGTTATAAAGATGAGCTATTAGGCTTTTAAGTTTAAGCTTGCCTATATTATTGGTCCGTTATATATTTGGCTAAGCGATAGCCTTCACTAATATATATTACCATCTTTTTGGATCACTTATATAAGACGTTATTACTATATCCTCTGTCCCATGATAGAAAATTATACTATATCAATATTTTTTTCCCCACATATCTATATAAATTGAGTTATGGAAGTATTAATGCTCTTATAAATTAAATAATATATTATAACTTAATTCTTTTTTAATTCTTTTTTAAGTTTTACTTTAATATTTGCCTGAATCATTTAGCTATTGTTTTATATTTATTCCATGCCAATTTTTAAAATTTGTTCTTATTAAGTGTGTCAATTAATAACAAAATAGTAATAAGTTAATTTGAATTAGTCTAATAATATTGATTTATAATTTATTTATTCATAATTATGAAATTTTTGTATAGAAAGTAGTTCGTGAGATGTTATACTTTCAATTAATTCTAATATAGGAATAGTATTTTTATTTAGTACTCCATGATACATGGATTATTATTTTTTTCTTCGAAGAACTTAATGAAATGATGTTATTTCAAATAATTTCCATTCACGTATTATGAATTAAAGCTTTCCAAATTTTTATGATTCATTCTTAATTATTTCATGTTTAATATATATGTTGTAGCCGTATAATTCATAGTTATTATATACATTTTTTATAATGTTTTACATTTTTTGTAAATAACCTATAATTTAAAATTATTATTTTAAAATATTTAATCTGTGCGATGCACAAGTGTGATACTAGTTTTTATTATAAATGGCAACTAGCTATTCTTATTTAAGTTAAACTTATTAAATGATTTGGCAAATCTTGAAAAAAATTATTAAAGATTTTTTTTCTCTCTCATCTTACCCAAAGATTGGGTAAAATCTTGTTCGTAAATTCAGCGCAAGTCGTTTAATCCTATTTTATTTTCTCTTTTTTTTCATTATAAGTTGCTCGATTTTCATGGAATTAGAAAAAAATCCAAAAAAAGATTTTAAATATAATATAGATCCCAATAAGATTTCAAATATAATACAGAAAAAAAATGGAGAATAATTCATCAAACCTCAAAAAATTCTAACTTAACAGATTGTAAAAAAAAACTAATGGTTGGAGAATGGAGTATATAAAACGAAGTGAAAAATTGGTTGGGTGGAAAAAAAAAACAGAGAAATTTAAATATAATAGTTTAAAAATTAAATTAAACTCTAAATAATAATATTAATTTTAAAATAAGTTAAAGTTTAATAACCGGTATAATATAACATTATTGTTAATTACTCTGATATCAATCCAGTCCAAACTCATCTACTCCCTCCGTCTCAGATAATTCGTCTAAGTTTTTCATTTCGGTCCGTCCCATATAATTTGTTCCACTTCACTTTTACCATTTTTAGTAGTTGACCTTATATTCCACTAACACATTCCTACTCATATTTTATTATAAAACTAATATATAAAGGTATGACCCACATTCCACTAACTTTTTCAACCCACTTTCCATTACAATTTTTAAAACCCGCGGCCAATCAAAGTGACCTGAATTATCCGGGATGGAGGGAGTAGCATTTTAATAAAAAAATTAATTAATCTCATAACCACATACACAACCTTCCATCTATATAATTTTTGTTTCCATCAATAACCCTAACTCAAACAAATAAAATATTTCCAATTATTATCAATAAATAGGAAAGTTAATTTTTCTCGTCGAAGATTACAATTTTTTAATCAATCTGATTCTATTAGATTTCGGTATTGTTTTTCATATATTCAAAGCAGAAATAAATCGGGGCAAAAGTGTAAATAAGAAAACGTATAGGGGCCCAATTGAAAATTAAAAGAACGCGTCAAAGTCGGTCATACCTGGCCTATATATATGACCTCTTCTACGCCTAAATCGTTTTCATTCCGCGTTTCCTCTGTCGTAGTCGAAACCCTAACCCTAGGGCACTCTGAGATCTGCGCCTCTCCTTCCTCCAGATTCGAATTATTTCTTCTTAAATCTTTAAAACTACCCTGTATTTCATTGCCGTGAGTGGGATTTGTGATTTGTGATTTGTTTTACGGCTAAATCTTCGATTTAATCTCCGATTCGAAATGTCTCGGTGCTTTCCGTACCCACCACCGGGCTATGCTTTGAGCAGCGCCAGAAAAGATGCCTTGATCGATTCGATTAAGGTTGGTTGAACCGAGTTCCTTGATTGATTTATTCATGAGCTTGAGTACCCATCGATATGATTAACGAGTTGTGGTGGGTTTTTTTTGGTACCGAGCGGACATGTGAATTTCTTAACAAATCCGATAATTGATTGTGTTTGATTTCCATGTACACATACATCTTTGAAAAATGTTTGTATTAGTGGACCTGGATTTTTGTGTGGAGGATGGGTTGGAATTTCTGGAAAATTTGAGATAGTTTTTGTATTCGAATGATAACCCATATTAAATTTAATTTAATTTATTTAAAAATTGAGTATGGAGGCACTTTGTCGATTTCAAGATTCTGAAAAGTAGGGTTGGATTGAGTCTGACTTTTGGTTCTTGTATGTTTTATTTGTGTGCTCAACTTTAGGTCATTTTTTATTTTGTCTTAGATTTTGGGGTAGTATGCATAAATATCTTGTTTGGTGATTGAGAAATTTGTGTTAACATAAATATCAGAGGCCTGCACCAACACAGTTGTAGGATATTTTCGGTCTTGAGTGGAGATATTTAGAGATTCTTTTGGGAAAGCTTTCTGATGTTAGTGATGTTTTTTTCTTGTGCAAAAGTACTTTTTTATTCATCCAAGCTTGATTTAGTGTTGTGGGGATGTTAGTGAGTCTACTAACTTGATCAAACAAGAAGTTTAAACCTGTAATCTTCTCCATAGTTGTGTTACTTGATTTGGACGTAGTATATTGTATGTATCCAATGAGAATCAAGAGGCCACATGATTCTCTTTCACATTCAATTAACATATTTTTTAGGCTGGGTGTTCAGTCAATTGTAGCGGGATATATGTCTTTGATATTATAAATCCGCTAGGTATGGTTTTATGGACCTTTTTAGTCTTTATCTTCTGAAGTCTCAACTAAATTACAAGCTTCAGTTTAGCTCTTTCTTCTGAGTAATATTTATTTCTTTAACCTTTGAAAATTTTCTTCCATTTTGCTTGTTTGCTTAACATCTGGTTTGTACTTATTTCAAACATTGTGATTGTGTAATTCCTCTTTTGTTTGAAGAAATTGTGTTTGAATCTTAATTGTATTGACTCGAGAGATTTGGAATGTAGCAGTCAAATGTTAGATTTGCTAAGTGTAACTTGAGATGCTTGATCATCTCTAAGTGTTTTGTTTGTACTGATTGCATAAGAAGTGTAATTATGCTGAGGTCTGTAGCCATATTCTCGGCCATGTCGCATAAGCTCTTCCCTGTAATCAATTTCTAAATTTTTTGATCTTGGTGCTCTAAAGCTCCAAAAGCCAAAGGTCCAAGCTGAGGAACAGAGGAAGGAGAAGAAAAGGGATAAAAAAGAGAGAAAGAAAGACAAGAGTAGTCTGAAGAATCTTGGCAACACTGATATTGTCTGTAGTCATTTTGGTGAAAAATTCTGGAGTGATGGCCAAGGTGACTTCTCACAAAAGGGAAACAAAACTGAGATTGAACAATTGGAACGGAGTGGCCTCACGGAGGAGCATGCAAAGCCTGTTTTCTTGCCTGGTCCGAGCTCTTCCTCTGACAGCACCGAGAATAGCAACAAGAGGAAGAGACAGCCTTCCCCTGTTGATGTTAGCCGCAGTCATGGTAACGATATTTCAGATGTTGTGGAATTTCTAAAACTATATTTCATTAATTAATGTGTGTTCATATGCACTTGTTTTTTTTAATCAGGAAAAATTATCCGGATACGGCTAACTTCAAAGAAGCAAACCCAATCTGATGCTCCATCAGGCAATGAGCACAAACCATGTTCTACATCAAGTAGAATTCATACTCCTTGCCAAATCGATAATGATGTTTCTCAGAGACAGAGAAGTGCAGGCTTTTGTTCCACATCAGGGTCAACCAGCCAATGTCTTGTTCTAAAGAGTGGTGGAGAACGGATTCATGTTGCCTCTAACCAGAACAAGACTGCTTCTCCCTCTGAAACTAAAGTGTTGCCTGCTACCTCTAAGCAGATCAAGAATGCTCCTCCCTTGGAAATTAAAGCTTTGCCATTAGCAGATATAGTTTTGACAGCAATGCAGAAAGAGGGGCTTCGTTACCAAAATCTGATTGAGAATTGGGTTCCACCCCAAATTCTGCAAGATGTTTGTGTTGATAACGAAGATGAAGATTGGCTCTTTGGGGGCAAGAGTAAATTGGAAATGCCTGAAAAGAAGCGGGTGCTCAGAGATGACAGCATACCCTGCTCGAACACGTTGTCATTGTGGCCCCGTGCACAATACTTACCGGAGGTGGACATGTTTGCATTGCCGTACACGGTTCCTTTTTGAATTTTATAACACGGATAGACCAAATTGTATTCATTGTTTTTGCCCGAGGATTTTTGTATTGGTTTCTCTTCGGGCAAGTTGGAGGCTAAGAAATGAGAATGTATCGCTTGCAATTTGCATGAGAATTATAATTGTATATAAAAATATTTAATTTTTATCTTATTTTTCAGTCCTAAATTGTTTCCGTCATTGTTCTAAATTAAAATTATATTTTCTCTTTCCATTTAACACACAAAACAAAACCTCCTAAAATCTCGCAACGTCTCACAAGTGTGACATCTTTTGTGGGACGTAGGAGTATATTTTATTAACAATTAAATTATAACTTAATTTTTTGGGTTGCAGATTAGGTTTCTTCGTTGTTCTCCTTCAAATTCCCTTGTAGCAAAAAACAACAAATAAAGCAATCCAATCGATTCAAATAAATAACTCTGGTGATTCCGACGCGACTTATTGCCATCGCCGCATTCCTAAATCCCTCATTCACTCGCCCCTCCGGTAAGAGCTGCCGCCTCCGCTGGTGCAACCAGCTCTTCCCTCAGGTCAAGCATCACGCCTTCACCCCGACGAGGAAGACACCACCATTCACGCACACGCCCGCTTCGTCAACAAACGGGCCACCATTGCCTCCTCCTCTATGGCCGCACCGACAACGCCATAAAAAACCACTGCAATTCCACCCTTAAGTGCAAGTTCTCCTCTTTCACCGAAGACAAGCCAGGAGCGACGGCAAAGGTGGGGGCGGGTGGTGGAGTGGAAGGGGAAGAAGAGGGTGTTGAGAGAAGGATAGAAGAGAGTCCTGAGAGAGAGAGTCTGGATTTGTTTTTAAAAAAAGAAAAATATTAAATATTCTAATTTAAGTCTCTAATTTAGTCAAAATAGTTTAAATTGCAGTTGACCGTTAATTTTTAACGGGGCCATCCAAAAAGGACCAAATCCGACCCGTTTTCAATTGTGAGAGACCAAATAATTCAAAAGATAATGTTCTGGACCAAAATCGTAAAATCACCATATGTTAAATACCAAAAAGAGACTTTACTCGTGGAATATTATATGAGACACATTTAATGTATTAGTAGGATTGTGAGTGTAAAAAGTTGTTGGAATGTGGAATCCGTATACTAAAAATTGAATAAAGTAAATAGTTCTATAAATTATAGACGATCCAAAATGGCAAAATAATTCTTTAAATGAAGGACAGATGAAGTACAGAGGAAGTATTAATTAAAGTTCAAAATAATACAGGTTTTGGATTTAAATTCATTTTTTTATTTTGAAAAAATCATAAGAATTTTATTGAATCCGTCATCAGTTAACCCGGTCCACAATCGGATCGTATGGTCCATTTTTGACACAATGGTTCCAATATTTGTTTTTATGAATTTCTTCCGACATTTATTGTACAAGCTAAAGCTGATTTGGTTTCATTCAAAAGGAAGACGATACATTTACTAATATAAATGGCTAAAATATAATCCCATGTTATGTGAAATATTTGTTTTTCGACATAGAATTTTATATAGTGTCGTTTGGTTAGTTATGCTGAGAGAGAAAAAGTAGAGATGATGTAAAGATCATCTCCAACCATTTACACCAAACTCAAAACTCATTTTCGAGTATATATCACATCAAAAAGTAATTTTACTCTAATTATTTATACTAAACTCAAATTTTACACCATTTTTGAGTATGTTTCACAATTTTTGGCAGGGACCCATATATGATGTTATTCCATAGGAAAAATGCAAAAAATGAGTTTGAGTTTGCAATATGATTGGAGAAGTTTTCTATATCAAAGTGAGATTTGATATATGATTGAAGATGACCTTAATTTGAGTTTGGTGTAGCTGGTTGAAGTAAAATTACTTTTTAGTGTGACATATACATGAAATTAAGTTTGAATTTGTTGTAAATAGATGAAGATGACTCTAATGGGACAACCTAAAAATAAAAACATGTCACTTTTAATAAGACACGGAAAGTAAGACAAATGTAAATTGAAAGATGATTCTTAGAATTTTATAAGGTCAAAATTAAAACTATTTCCTATAAATAAAGAAAATACTTACTTTGTACGTATTAGGTCATCTACAATAAGGCTGCAAATTACGGCTTTCAGTGTGTAGCAATTTATGGCCTTATTGCATCTTTTTGTCTAGGGCGGCGACGTTGAATTAGGCGTATCCACGATTGAAAGTCGGACTGGATAGCTTATTTTGTGGCCCTATTGAAGCATATTCGGTGGCCGCATCACATTTTTTCTTTCGTTTTTAATACTACTCTCTTCGTTCGCCATTAGGAGTCCTATTTAAGTTCGGCACGAGTTTTAAAAAATATAATGGAAAGTGGGTAGAAAAAGATAGTGGAATGTGAGACCTATTTTTATATGCTATTAATTTTATAATAAAGTGTAAGTGAAATGAGTTAGTGGAATGTGAGGTCTACTGACGAACTAAAATGGCAAACCAGGACTACTAATGACGGATTGGGGAAGTATAATTTTTAGTACTTAATTTAATACTTCATCCGCCCCCTGTAGTAAAGACGTTTCTTTCAGTATGGTATTTAAGAAAAATTGTTTTAAGTGAGATAAGTAAAGAGAGAATACAGTAGAATAAAATGGCAACGAGATGAAAATAAAACAAGGCAAAAGATAATATATAAACAATACACAATAATACAAGTGTAAATATAGACATTTCATAATGCATAAATAGGAGACACATTAATTGCTTTCTTTTGAGAATATTAGAACACAATAATTGGAGGTTTAAATGGCATTAAATATCAAAAGCCTTTTAATTTAATAACCTGAAAAAAAAGTCGTAGGGAAGAAACTTTCTTAGGGCAGCCACTTACGCTCCACCAGACACTCCCCACACATCGCTCGCCCCAACCATCTTTGGGTGTATCAGGTGGTTGCAGGCGAATCTTGTGCGCCTGAAGCGCACTTTTGACAATGTTGGATTGATTTATTATGACCTTAAATATAATGTGAAATTAATATGAATCCCACATCGGTTCTACATGGATGTGTGGAATATTAGTGAGAGTCACCCTTATACCTCTGACCATTACTTTTGATTAAGTATGGGCTCCCTGCCTTGTATGCTTATCAATTTGGTGTTGCCTTGTATGCTTATCAATTTGGTGTTGTAAACGTTGATTGGGACAGCCTACACTACGAGGCTATCTGAAGGTGTGGCCAAAGAGGTGCCACTGAAGATGTGTTCCCAAAAGGGGCAGCAAATGGATGATATCGTCACGATTCTAACTATCCTCGTGTGATGGGCCATCTTGATGTGGGAACAAAATAAAGTCATGGCGATGGTAATCATCCGAAGCATTATGAAAAATAGAAGGGCTTATAACGGATTTGGAAAGGATTTCTACAGATGAGACACATTAGAAACTTGTCAAATTACAGACGAAGCGTTGCATAAACTAAACACCAGATTACAGACGACGAAGCGTTAAATGAGATAGGCTGCAATATATTACAAAATGGAACAGCCTTTGTGACCCTTCTTTTTCTTCTTTTGTTTAGGTGGCTGCAATACTATTTTAATGGCTGCATCAAACACACCCTTCACATTCTGCATTCAAACCACATGCTATAATGAGAAAAATAAAAAAAGGTTTCACCACACCACAATCACAAATTGAAACCACCTGTTGTGTTTTCGAGCTGCACTCAATGTACGCAGGAGCTCCAATTAGCTTCTTGAGTTCTTCCCCCTACATGGAAGACAATGAGAGGCATGAAACGGGAGGAATGATCGTATGCTGGTAATATCTTTGTTACCTGAGCTGTAGTTATCGGAACTGCTCCAGGATGATCGATGAAGAACTGTTTATCATCTCTAAGATCTGTACTACCATTGAAAAAACGATATTTTGATCATTTCAAACAAACACATTCCTTCTGTACGCTTAATCATAATTCAATAAATCTAAGAATCACCAAAACAATTTATAGGAGGAAAAATACAGATTGAGTAATAAGAATGAATAATAAGAATGTGTTCATTGCATGCTCTACTGATACACTCTTTTCAACATCCAAGTCCGTGCTCTCATTTCAATCGTGAGGAAGTAATTGACAAAAACCAAGCATGTGTGTTGTTCTACTATTACAAATATAATCTGTTGGAAACCACTGGCATTAGTACATTTTGTACAAATATACTCTGTTGCTACCTTAAAGAATAAGCATCAAAACATACAAACCAAGTGTGACACTTAAATTTAATCACTTATAATATGATTATTTGTATTCCAAAACAAATGGAAGTTTGACTCTCTATCTCATAAATCATTCAAATGTTTATACCTTCATAAAGCTATTGTCAATTTGTCATACGAAACTATATCTGTCAGCCCTTAAACCACATACTACAAAAATATTGGTATTCTAAAATTAAATATTGCGTAAAGCTAGTAGTATTAGTAAATCTATTACAAGGATAGAGCAAAATATAACAAGTTAATCATATAAGCTGTGATGCTACATTTTACATTCAAATGTTGAGATATGCAAAAGGGATAAGAAAAATGAGCAAAATCATGGGATCTTTAAAGTTGAGTATCTTTTTATATTTTTGTCAACTGTGAGTGCAATATTTCTTTTTGTTATACAATAATATACACATCTTAACTTAACTAAGAAATAATAAAGGAAACATAAACATATAGTGGCACAGTTATCACTTAAGATCCTAAATAATTAAAAACTTTAGATACTAATTGATGGTATATGAAAGTGATACCTACAAGGACATGTTTGTAACTGGCAGGACTAATTGATAGAGTAATAACAAGAAATAAATCACTATCTCACCAAGCTTCGTTCCAACAAGAATAATTGGAACACCTGGCGCGTAATGCCTCAACTCAGGAATCCACTAACAAAACGAAAAGGAAAGAGAGAAGAACATGGCATCAGACTACTTGGTACACAAAACGAACGTAATTACAGCTAGAATAGTCTCCACAATTCTGACCTTCTTTGCAATATTTTCGTAGCTAGCCTTGCTAATGAGAGAAAAGGCTAGGAGGAAAACATCAGCTCCACGATAACTCAAGGGTCTTAATCTATTATAATCTTCCTGGCCTGAACATAATGTAAGACGAAGCTAAAAAAAACGCTAAAATCTAGGAAAATGTACAGACTGATTAGATATACATATTTGAAAGGAATTACCTGCAGTATCCCAGAGTCCCAGGTTTACAGTATTACCATCGACAACTACATTAGCACTGAAGTTATCAAAAACAGTCGGAACATAATCCTGCATTGCAAGGCGGAATAAGGATGAGGGTTCGAAGGTCTACGTTGGATGTAGTAATTCTCTAATCAGCATTACAACGCCCATTAAGCATTAGCAAAACGGAACGTGCTACATAACTCAAAATTAGTAAAGCAACACCGCAGCAGACTTTAATCGGTGACCCTTGTCCAATCCAACCTAATTCAACTTTTTAATCAAACACACATACAACTCTCAATGTAACATAACTTTTAATTTAATCGGTGATTACATTCTCTCTCGGCCCTCGGGTCAGCTGAAACCTCAAGTCATAACCTTTTTATTTCTTTTTCCCCCATATTTGTGTGTCTATTGGAATGAACCTTCACTTTCCAATTAGAAAAAGACTCTGAAGCAAGCCTCATTCAATTCATCTAAAAAACAATCCATATAAACTAGTACATGAGTAACAAAATGCATTCAATTCTTTGATTGGACATGGATACATAATCTACCTACTGCATAATAAATTCCACAATACAAATGGTTAAATTCCTCGTTTAGTTAAAGGCAAGAATACAAATAATCATCAAAAGAGCACTACTAAGAAACAATTACAAACTGCAAATGGGAATGTAAAGAGAAATCAAGAATTAGGATTAGCAAACAAAGAAATTGGTGATTAATTTAAAGAAGAGAAGATAAAAATGGAACTAACCGTAGGAAATGTGTTGCTGGTGTAAGAAATCAACATGCAAGTTTTTCCAACAGCACCATCACCCACAGTCACACACTTGATGAATCTGGTTGCACTCATTTCTAACTAATTTTTTTTCCAGGGGATGGTCAATTCTTCCTTGTTTGCTACTTCAAGTTCAAAAAAGACAAATCTTTACTCAAAATGATGCAAACCCATCAAAAATTGAAAAGGAATCTGAGAGCAAAGAGTAAAACAGAAGCAAAAGAATTCACCTTGAAGGAAGCAGGTAGACAGAAATGCAATGCCTGGCAAAGAAAAGAAAGGACTTTATGACAGCTTTTTCAATCTCACATAAATCATTTTCATAGATTGGGATTGGGGTGGTGGGGTTTGAGGTGGAGCACCTCTCCCCTTCAAATTCCTTTTTTTTCTTTTTCGGCGACGTTTCAATGGTTGCTTGCTAAATTTACTTTGAATGCACATCACTTTGTTAGTAATTTCATTTTTTACAAACACATTTTTTCTCTTAGTAGTAATAAATTTTCATTTTAATTCTTATTTTAATTTATTTTAATTTTAAATACAGTATTTTTCAATTATTTTACTTTCCTTTTTAATTTATTATTTTTATTTATTGATAAATTAATTTCGTTGAAAGTTTTAAATAAATTTTAAAAAAAAGTGAAATTAGGTGGATAACATAACGTTCAATGGTCATGGGTTACATTGAAGAGCAACCGAAGATTGCAAATGTCTTTGTTCTTATTATTATTTCAACGAAACGTAACTTAGTTGGTAAGACACTTTTAATCCGACCAATAAATTAGTCGTCTGAATGGCCACAATCAAGAGAAATGGAGAACCGGTAATTTATTTTCTTAGAAAAAAGATACTATTGCCTTGCTTGTGAATTGTGATATAATAAGGCCAAGTTAATATAAAGTGGCTCTTATCTTAATTTTAGAATTATGATTAAAAAAAAACTGTAATTTAGAGTTTCAATCACTGGAATCTTAAATTCAATAAATTGCAAATAGAAGTTGGGTGGAAATCATAGTTGGTACTTGGTAGAGGGTTGCCTAAACAAAAATAATTAAGTAGAGGACAAAAGTTTAGTACGAAATATATTAATCGTCATTGAAGAAGTGAGCACATGGGATGAAGCTTAAATCCAAATAGCCATGTGCATTGGGTTACCAAACCTCTTACCCACTTCTATCTTTCCAATTTATGGTAATCCAATTTGTATTTTTTAGGAGTTTAATGAGATTCCAATGGCTGCCCCTTTTTAGACAGCCTAAGCTTATGGACCACATGGTAGATTACTCAGCCATATTGCATAAACTTTTAGATAATTTCAAAATCTTAGCTCAAATCATATGTACCACACACATTCGCTTGTACTATAATGAATTGTCATTGGGTTTCATCGGTTAATAGTTTAATACTCTTTTCACCAAAAAAATGTGATCTTGTTATTTTTATCCATCATATATATGCTATTTTCTTTTTTAGGACATAACATCTTATTCCCTTCGTCCCATAAAAATAAGAACACTTTTCTTTTTCGTCCATTCCATCAAACATATTGTTCCAAAAATAAGGAAAAAAAATACTAATAATCTAACTAAACAAAAGGTATATTGGGTCACTGTTATTTGGAGGTGTATTCCCGCAAACCTCTTGGGCCACCTAGCGCGTTCTGAACTTCATGGCGTTGTAACCTAATTCGGCACTGGTTGTGCGCCGTCTTCTTCGGCCTGCTTGTCTTCTTCACTCTGTTCGGCCGATTGTTGAACTCTCATTAAAGAACACTCTTGCATAGCTAGGAGATTAAATTCCCTTACCCATCAACATCTTTCCCTCCTCAAAGTAAATTTCTCACCCTCTCCGGTCATCATCATGTACAACATCATAGAATGCCTCATGCAAGCTCAATATAGGAACTTAAAATGTTCAACATAGCTCTTGAACGTAGAAAGCCCAAAGCACAACTAGGAATTTAGAACATGTGCCCAACAATCAAAGTATGCAAGAACAATAAAAATAAGTTTTGCTATCGTCAATTAAACTTATACCAAGATACCAACTAAACAATACTATTGTTTCGAGAGTTTATTCAATGATATCAACTTATAATTAAATTTTTATTCGAGGATATATACATAATAAACTTGATACTATTGACCTTTAAAACTTAACGTATTATTCAAGTAACTCACGAGTCGTATCATAGATTTAAATATATAAACATACTTTTGAAGACATGTGTCTATTATCTGAAAACCATGTTAATATAAGAGACGAAATAGTGCGTATGATAAATGATGAGTATCATAAGAATCCTTGAAAAATATAGCATGCAACGTTTACTCATCTCCAATATCTAAAGACTCAAGTGACTGATATGAAGGCCAAATGGCATCATACCATATTGTTTTATACTGTGAAAGAAAGAAAGCTAGCAGAATATATATGTAGCATATTTATCAATTCAACCATGGCTGGAATCAGACTTGAGAGTAGTAGACAGTGCCAACCAGCTTCCTACCTCAGAGCAGCTCGTTGCCGTCTCTGTATAACCACCACCACTCTCCAACGCCGGCCTATTTGCAGAAACCTTGTACTGTAGAGGAATAAAAGATAACATTTCAAGATCAAGAATTTCTTGCATAGCTCAAAATTAACATGACTGCTTACCGGTGGCACGGCATGACTCAGATTGACTTTTACTGCACGTTTTTCAGCCAAGGGTTTGACTATGGATGGTGATGGTGGTGGTGGTGGTGGTGGTGGTGGCTGATAGAGGTAGGGAAGCTGAGGTGGCATGGTGGAGGAGGAAACTGAAGGAGGAGTGGGAACCTCAACTTGGACCTTCACAGAACTGCTGCTGTTGTTGTTGTTTGGCCACAGGAAAGTGCCCTGTGGCTTGCAGATTCTGAAACCACTCTTCAGCCTTTCTATCTTTGCTGCTTTTTCCTCTAACTGTAATTTTTTTCCCTCACCACCTGCACTTAAATCATCCTGTACTTGCTCTTCTTGGCTCTCCAGTGCTGTTTTCTCTCCCATTCCCATTATCATTAATGAAGACCCTGTTTTTGCTGTTTCTGTCACATTTGGAGCTAGCTTCTCAAATTTTCCCTGTGTCAAGATTTCCATACATAACAAATGGCATAATTAACTTAAGAATATGAGGAACATGTCTATCTCTAAGTCTAAGAAGAAGTAATTTCTTTTGATCTGTAGCTATAAATTGTTTTGCAACTGACATTAACTCACTGTCTTAAATTTTAGATGATGTCTCAAGGCATTAATTTGCCCTTATTTAATACATACCTCAATGTCTTTCACAAAATCAGAGATGGTCATCAATTGTTCCTTGTACTTTTCCTAAAAAACCAAAACACCAGAGAATGTTTAATTCAAGGTATAGAACTTGATGATCAACTAACTGAAGCTGAACAGTATACATTAACTATACCTCTGAAAGGTGCACGCTGCTAAAATCACGTTTTAAGGATTCAAAAGAAGCAGTAAGCTGATCCAGCTTTTTACTTATGTCATACTTGTTTGATTCTTCAGTGAATGCTTGACCTTGTTGCTTTTTCTTGTAATGAATTTCACCAATCTCCCTACAATCATGTTAATTGAAGTTAGTGATTTAAAACAAAATCGCATTACTCTTTTTACTATAGTATAGGATAAGTATATCGACACCTTCTCAACTTTCCAACTTCCTCCTCCAACTGCATCTTTGTTGCCATCAGTTCCAAACTTCTGTTCAAGAAAGCAAATATTATTAAAAGTAATACTAAGATTATGTGCACCATTAAACAATAATGTAACATTTTCCACCTTTTAATTTTTGAAACATCACCCCTAAGCAGCTTCAACTCTCTAGCACATATAGGGTCCTGAGTTGGGGAATCGCCAAGTTTCCAACCAGGTGGTGGCACCCAATAAGGGTCAGTCACTCCAGCATCCTTCCTGATTTTAACAAGATTAGCGCATTCCAACCAATACTCCATTGCTCCGTCAGGATTATGCCGCCTCCTGAACCTCTCCTGCCCTCCTGGAGCAAGCTTTCCAGCCATATGCTTTAAGAGATGGTCAAGTAGTCCTGTATCGCCTATCCTCTTTCTTGCTTCTGCTCTCAGTTGAGGCCTCAAGATCGGTTTCTCAGCTGTTGCTCCCTTTGATTTCATCACCTCCAAAAGGTTTTGCTCAGCAAGCTTGTACCTTCAAATTTTCTTGCTTTGATCAATAAAACTAGCAAAATTAATGATGTAGAAACAGCCAGACAATGTAAATAGAATATGCCTCCTAATTCACGTATACCTTTGAGTAGACCAACGATCTTTTGGATCTCTGTGAACGAGTGATCCCCTTGATTTCTTACTACCCTTGATTTTCTTGATCTGATTCTTCTTCTGCGTCTGATTTGGCTTTTGCTTTCTGATCTCAAGCCTTGGTTTCTTCGTTTTCCTAATACTCAAATTCCTAAAGGAGTACCTCTTTCTATTCATGTTCTCATTAATCTCCTCAACCTTGATCTTCTCCTCCTCCTCCTCCTCCTCTTCTTCCTCATCCTCCTCCTCTTCCTCTTCCTCATCTTCTTCCTCCTCTTCTTCTTCTTCTTCCTCTTCCTCATCTTCTTCTACATCCTCTGCATTTTCCTGATCATCACAATTTTCCATATCTTCCCCTTCCTCTCCACAGTCAGCATCTTCATGTTTCTGGACTTCATCATCACCAGTAGCTAATAATCCCATCTGAGATTCCTCAACTCCATTGACAAAACTCGAAGATGAGTTCTGAGCAATATAAACATCATTATTATCATCCATCTCCTTATGCCTACCCAAATACTTAACTTGCCTTCTTATCCCCCATGTCACCATCCCACTCCCCTTGAGAGCCTCAGACAGACAGCTACTTCCTTTCCTTTGTGCAATCACCCAGAAATCAATCCAACACTTCTGCTCCATGAAGATCTCAGCCGGAACTATCCGAACAAGCACTCTCGCTGCCAGCGCCGACCCCATCACAAACTTCTCATCCAAAGAAGGGTGAGACTCCCTCAAGCTGTAGTTGAAGAATGCTTTTAGCGACTCCATGCTTGGATACCTCACTGCCACATTCAACTCCGTCTTCTCGCAGACCTTAAGTTCCAAAACATTGCTCATTAACATTAAATAACATATAACAATAAATATATGGAGTACTAATTAGTTGCTTTTTGGGTAATATAGAAAAATCATATTTCTTGCCATAGCAACTCGGATGGAGCGGAGGTGAGCTGGGGTTCTTGGAGGTAACTGAGCGTGATCAATCTCGTAAAGATAACCCTCTTTCATATAGTTTTCTATCGGGGATTTATCTCCACCACCACCAATCAAGAACTGGCTATCTGCATATATAAAGATTTATGTTTGTTAATCATCAACTATTATTTTAGCTTCGAAGGTAAAGAAATGGTAAAATAGAAACACGTATAATACAGTACTGTTACCTACCTTGAAGCAGAAGAGTACATCGCGGCTCTGCCGCAGCAACGCTGCCTTGCACCACATCTTTTTGGTCCATTTCCTGCATCGTAATTAATGTTCAGTCCTTCTGTAATTTTGGCATAGCATCAACAGAAAATGTTTCCACTAAAGTTATTAACCTCACACATGTTATAGCAGCACTCAAGATTTCAATTAAAAAACTGGGTTTGTTACAAACAGGGATTTAAATTCATTTTGCAACTTTCAAATCCACGTGTAATTGATAAGAAAAGGGTTGCACTCATGTAATTGATGAAAGAAAAAGATTTGGCATTTTTTTTATTTTGGGTATCTTAGTAATAGTGACAATATACACACCATGCAGAGAGCACACACGCTTATTCAAAGCAAAAGCCTTGAGCTAGAAAGATTACTATTTTTGGTAGCGCGTGAGATATTATGTGGGACAGAAATAACAGACAGAAAGCACTAGAGAGAGAGAGAGAGAGAGAGAGGGAACCATGCAGGGCTGATGGGCTTTCTTTGAGCGTTTCCTGTAGTAGGTCTCTATCACCATCGTCTGCCAACATTCAGCACATAAACATCGTTGATCAAGAAACTAAAATCGGATGAAATTATAACGTATTCTTAATTTGTTGGTGCAGAAGAATAATCAAGAGAGTGCTACTACAAATTAAAACTGGGTTTGGCGATTTAGGTTTTTTGGAAAATGAGGAAACATGAAGATTGGGACAAAATTTCCATTAGTAGTAGCTCATTAATGGTGCGGCTACAGATCAGAAAGGTGCAAATACTGTTATAGAAATCGCAGCAAACAATACGGGGAAAATTAATTATATTCCCTCTGAAAATTGAACGTACAACACTCCATGCAGCACGTATACACACAGCAACAGAGAGAAATAAAAAACAATAAAGCTGCGAAGTCTGGAAAATCTGAAACAGAAGATATGTTTTTTCTACTCACAATATTGAATCAACTAACATGTTTTTCAAACGACGACTGGGCAGTTTATTTTTTATTCTCAAGAAGGTGATTTTTCGATGAAGATGAACAATAAGAAAACTTAAAAGTTGAAAAGGAAAACGAAATCGGCCAAAATTAAAGAAAAGTGCAGCAATGTTTATCACAAAAGACCGATTGACGCTGATATCAATCGGCCGTTTTTGAACGCGGAGAAGAGATTTTTAGGATCAAACTGTAAATGCTGAAAACCCTAGCTTCTCTACGCAAACACGTAGATGCAAATGCCTAAACTCATTTCTTCAGAAGAAATAGATTTTGTTCTTCAAGTGAAAAGCACAACACATCGATACAAAATTTTCAGAGCAGAAAAACATATACCTGCTGTGTGAAAAGTAGCGGAAAATTTAATGAACAAGTGCAAATTCAAGCATTTGCGATGTGAGAGAGAGAAGCGAAAAAATATGAAAACGGAAGGAGATCCAAGTGGTGAAGCTGTGAAGAAATTAGGGATTCGAAAATGTGTTTGAGAATACGAATGGAAATGGTTGAGCTCGGAATCTGCTAAATGGCACTCATCACTGCCGCACCAAGAGAGAGAAAAGTTGGTCCCAGCACCATCTGAAATGACCTATATGCCCCTACTGTGTCTACTTCTGTTCCAACCAAATTCACACCTTATAAAACCGTAATGCAGTTTCCAAATAATTAAAAGATTTATTGTATTTATTATACTAATTAGCTAACTAATTAAAAGCTCTTATAAATCATTATAGTTATAAGCTCAAAATTACAATTTTAACCCATGTGATACGTATAGGCATATAAAATAGTGTTTGTTTTGTATTTACAAATAAATTTAAATGAACGATAAATAAAGGTTTGGGGGTTAATATGCTATATTTATTTTATGTGTATAATCTTTATTTCTAATATTTGAATTATATAATCATAGGAGGCTTGTTGCTCGTATTTCAAGTGGATTGTAGCATGAGGAGACAAAACCAAACGACGTAGTTTAAAGATTGGGCTTAATATCACAATTTTTCTCATCTTTACATTTTTGGGCTTAGGAACACTCTTCACGTATGCATATGAAGTATTTTCCTTTGTAAAAATTTTAACTTTTGGTCTAGGATGTTATGATCTTTCTAATCTATTAGGATGTTGGATATAATATGAATTTTCTGATTTATGCATCTAATTATTGTGTTTATAACAATTCATGTATTGCTAAAAAAAATCTTGTCAGAATTATCACCAAATTTATATAGTCTTCCACAGCACTGCTCGAGTTTGATCGCTCTTAAACATTGATCCAACGAATTATATACATGGATATTGTATGTTTTACTCTCTATTTTGTGTGACTCACAATAACTTAATCCTTCAATTGTGACCACTACTAAGTACTAACAGAGATCAAATCTTGAATTTATTTTTAAATTTTATTTTTTTATTATTTTCATATAAATTGCAAGCAATTAATTAAAATATGAAAATAATTTAATTAACTAAAGATAAACTTCATAAAATTTTTGAATTCGATAAAATTCATTAAATTTTTAAATTTAATACTAATTTAATTTATATGCTAATTTATAAGCAGTATGAAATTTGAAAGAAAATTAAAAGGAAAAATAGAATAACAATGTTGGGCAAATTGAATTCAAAACATGGTTCAGAATTGTGTGAAAAAACTTTTTCCACTTCGATACATGTTATTTTATTACTATACATTAATTATGATTATATAAAGATTTTTAGAGTCGTATAATTTCAATCAATTTTAAAAGTTTCACAAAATTGATCTTTAATTTTCCTAAGAAAAATTAACTTCAATTTTAAAAAAAAAATTCAATGCATTTTAAAATTTTAAAATCAGAATTACGAATTCTAAATAAAATAAATAAATATGCTTAAAATTTACTTAGCCACACACATGCATAGCACTTTCATTCTCATTAGCCAAAAGACACTAGTCTCCACCAACGAGCCCCACAGTGTGGCTTGACCCTCCGCCTTGCATGCCTGCCTGGTGGGCACATCCTTCGACATGGGTGGGACGGGATGCTCGCATTCGGGCGTTGCTCATGGCTCTTAACTAGTCACAAGAGGGGGCAACGGTGGCATCGCCTACAATTGGACTCAAGTGAACTATTATTTGAACTCTATGGTTGTAGATCAGAAGCACATATGTAACTAAAATACAATGATAAATTAATAAAAATATAGTATAATAAATTTTTTGAATTCGAGATTTAATCGAATTTCATATCCCAATCTATATTTTATAAAATCCAATATGAAAGCTCAGGAAACCTCCTTCTCAGGATTAAGTAAATCCAAAAAAAAATTCAGTAATTAAAGTGAACTACATAAACGGTACCTGATCTTTCATTTTCACACGTAAATGGTACCTGATCTTTATTTTATATCGTTTTTCATACAGTAACAAAAATAACCCTAGGTACCAAATATGTGATTTTTTTTTATAGAGGATATTTTTGGAAATTTCAATTAAATAATATACTAAATATGTGATTATTTTTTCTTCATTTTTTATTTCTCTTTTTCTATTTTGGTTTCTTCTTCTTTCTTTTTTCTTCATCTTCTTTCTTTTTAGTATTTTATCTTCCTTTCTTTTTTCTTTTTTCTCCTTAGTTTATGTTTCTTCTTCCTTCTTTTTTCTTTTTTCTTCTTTCTTTTTAGTGTTTTATACATACATCTAATTTCATTCATAATATAAATAAAAAACAAAATACCTAATTAAATTAATTATTTAAAGTAATTAAATCAATTGAATATTTTTTAGTAAATTATTTTATACTCATTTTAAGGTTAAAACACCTAACTAAAAATATTCAACTTTTTATTTCATTATAAATACAATTCACAATGTTAAATTAAGACTATATTAATTAGTTACTAATTTAATGTAAAATAACAACAACAACAACAATAATAATAATAATAATAATAATAATAATAATAATAATAATAATTAAATAATATTATGTGATTCATAATTTATATAATTATACTATAATTATGAATTATTTATTAATTACTATCAGTTTTTAGTATTATAACAATAATATTATTATAATAATTAAATTTAATTATAACTATATTATATTTAAGTATATTTGAATGGTATTAAAAATGAATTAATTATTAATTTATAACATCATAATAATAGATTAATATTGATTAATAATAATAGTATAAAGAATGTGAGAATGAGAGAAAATATTATAATATCACTTTTGGTACTAATTTTTTGTATGCCTAAAATACCCTTTATGATATAAATGGAAAAATATATTTGTTTAAAAGGCATTTTGGAAAGAAAATTGCATCAGATATCAAAAATGTGATTTATAGGTACCAAAAACGATATAAAATAAAGATCAGGTACCATTTACGTGCGAAAGTGAAAGATCAGGTACCATTTATGCACCATTTATGCAGTTCACTCTTAAAATAAATCCCATTTATGCAGTTCACTCTTAAAATAAATCCAAATCTGTGTATTCATATGTCAAATAATTCGACATGGTCTGAAGTCTGAACCCATACGGTCCACCAGTACATGAAAAAAATACTCCATATTTCATTTTGTTATTTTTAAGTATCCATGATTTAAAGATATTTTACAAGTAAATGGACTTCAAATTCAATTATTTCACAAAACTCACCTTCCATTATAAAATTACTATACAAAAATGAAACTTAATATTAACATAACTAAACCCTTCTAATTCATATTAGAATATTAAATTACCATATTACTAAGTTTTAGGTAAGATGATTAAGGTCAAACCTCATACAATACAGAATTATGGCAAGCAAAATCAGAGGCATAAATTGATGAAAAGTAAAAGAAACAGGAGAAAATTCATTTAGTTCATCCATGAAAAATCAAATTACAAGGGAATTAATTAGTACTCCTACTCCACTAGAGATCAATACAGAGAAGAAGGTAATTTAGGTTGAGCAAGTTATCTAAAGCTGAAGCTCCCAATCCTAAAAACACATGGGATCTCCACTCCAATAACTCATCCAAACCACAAACAAATACACAAAGCAACTCCAGCTTTGCTTAATTAATTCACCGGAGTCGAAGAAGGCGCCGCAGAACATCGGTGGCGCCGGCATCCACGCCCGCCGCCTGACAGCTAAGCTTTGGCCTCATCGTGAAGGTCGGCAGAGGCAGACTGCTCGGCGGCGGAGAGAACACCGCCGATCCCGAAAATACGTCGCCGATCTCGCACTTTCTCGCATCACTCTCCACAATCGAGATCAACGGCACCACTTTCGCAGCACCTTTCGATTTTTTACCTTCCTTTTTTGGGGATTTTGACTTCCTGCTAGCGGGCGAGCACGAGAGGCGGCGGGCGGAGGCCGGAAGGGGGAGAAGCGGCGGCTGTGAGGATTGGGACGGCCGGAAAGCGTCGGAGGGAATTGGATTTTGATGGAATTTTTTGAAATTGGGGGATTTGTATGGAGATATTGATTGATCCATCGATCCGTGCATCATTACTGCCTCCATTCAATTATGATCTCGATTAAATTGGAAGCCTATTTTGCTACAATAATTCTATGTATCTAAGATTGAATATACAAGATAAATAAAGCAAAAAATGATTAATATAATGAAACTATTGAAGAAAATTAAAATATGTACCAAAACTAGCTATGAAAAGCTGAAGAAATTTGTGTCTCTGCAAACCGACTTTGGTGAAACTGAAGCAGAGGGCCATTATATAGAAATCAGAGCGCTACAACGGCTACTTTATTTTATTTTTTTAATTCCACGTGCCATTATTTATTAAATACTCTGTCCATCATTAGGAGTCCCATTTATAAGCGCACTGGCTTTATGAAATGTTGAGAAAAGTGGGTGAAAAAAAGTTAGTGGAATAAGGTCCCACTTGTATATATTAGATTTAAATGAAATGTGAGTGAAATGGGTTAGTGGAAGGTGGGACCTTATTACCATTTATGGTAGAAGTGGATCGAGACTTTTATTCGCTGACGGACTATAAAAAACGGGACTCTTATTTGTGGAGGGAGGGAGTAATGTTTTTAATCCCGACAACGGCAGACGACGAGTTGGATGAATTTCCGATAACTATTTAATTATTAGGAATATTATAATAAGGAAAATAGGGCGGCAGCCGCAGAAAGGAATGCAGCCGTTGGATTATGGCAATACGAGATGTACGCGTTGTCAAGAGGGTGACCGTTGATTTTCATCCTCGACGTGTGATGAGATCCTGGCCATACACGCCACTCATGTTCCTACACGTGGAGGGATATGGGCTTTGGCACCACAAAGCACAAAACGGTAGGAGGCAATACATTAATCAATTTTAATAGACTATAAAAATTGATTGGGCAGATTTCGAATATATTTTCAACTTTGGTTTAATAAATAAATCAAGATAACAAGAGGGATAACTTCGATATTTGCTGGAAGATGTGTTTATGGAATAGTACGCCAAATTTGGATTTAGCGCGTCAATAATATTTTGTGGCTGTTTGATGATTATCCGAAATCGTCTGTTTTTTTTTTTCACCAATATACTTTCTTTTTCTATTCATTATTTTGGCTATAGATAATGGTACATGATATTCATAACAATATAAATAACAAAAGACTTTATTAAAGTTAAAATAAAGTACAATCCTACAAATATTTTTTTTGAAATAATTCGGGATTGAAATACATTGTGTGTCATAATTTTTTCAGTGAAGTCGTCTTAAAGGTTATCATAGATATTTTAGTACTCTCTTCGTCTAGCATTAGGAGTCCCGGTTGACCATTTTCATCCGTCCGACATTAGGAGTCTCGTTTTGTAATTTCCATAAAAAATGAATAAAAATATTAGTAGTATAAAATAAAACACTAAAAAGCACAAGTAAAAACACATCCAAAGAATCAAGCAAATAAGTCCCACATTCTATTATCATACACTCCAATTATTATACACTCAAACATTTCTTAAAACCCACACCCAACTCAACCGGGACTCCTAATGCCGGACGAAGGGAATAGCATAGAAGCTCATCAATATATGATCTCTTGGAAATCTTGGAGAGCACCTTCAGTTGGGGGATCGATGATGGTCGGTCTAGAGGTACGAAGCGCACTGCTCGTCATGTCACAGTGTGACATTGACATCTTCAACTATCATATTATGCATTATAATACACATATATACATAATGTCAAAGATTATATATCGAAGATTATACATCGAAATTATGAACTTGACGGGCACTATCATCCAACATGATTGGACAACTCCGAACGCACGCTCAACATCGCCACTCCTGCTTTTGGGAGAACAACGCCATCTTCGGAGTTGTTGGAGACGAGACCGTTTTCACAAACACATACAATATGGTTTTCAATTTGAAAAATAACCATAGAACCTTGGCAGCACTGCGTGAGTCGAAGTGGCAGCGAGCAACGCTCGCGCCGCAACCTAGCCTCGTCCGTATCCCTCCACTTCCCATTGCGGATGCCCTAAGGCCTTCAATATATCTATTTCCCTTTAGTTTTCTTTAATTATACCATAAATATCAATGGAAAACAGATAAATTCAATGAAAATTTATATGATAAAAATAATAAGAAAATATAATTAATATATATGTTTATATATATGGCAGGGCCGGGTTGGGTTGAAACTACATCTTGAATATAACTAATACCGAATGTTATTCATTATATAAAAAATTTGATGGGGTTATATTTTATTGATTCTGTCCTGTGTTTTGTTCACACGAATATTAG
>NC_062966.1:2065821-2115458 GCF_023119035.1 Salvia hispanica | reverse complement strand
ATGGCGATGCGGCCTCCATCTCGTCTCGACGAGACATGACATCTCGTCGCGTGTCGCGCGCGGAAGAGGCCGGCCTCGAGACAGCTCGCCACGCGCCTTGGCGACGTGGCGTGCTCCGGTTCGTGCGTGACGCCCACTCGCCGCCCCGCGAGTGGGCGTCGTTTATATTCGTTTAAAATATTTTTTTTTGTTTTTTTTAAATCAGAAAAATTTGAAAATAAAATAAATTAAAATATTGTAATTTTTAATTTTTGTATTTTTCAATATTGTAATAAAAATCGAAAATTAACAAATTAAAATTAAAATTAAAAATACTCCATAGGATTTCAATTATGTATTTTTTGTATTTTCGGATGTTGTAATTTTTGTGGTTTTTAATGATTTAATGAATTATTAGTATTAATTTAATATTTCAATGAAATATTAATTGAATTTGTTGGAAATAAAAATAAAAAATGAAATTGAATGAATAGTTAAGGGATGAGATGGTTAAGAGATGGAGGGATGCAGGTGTTGTCTCTTAGTTAAAAGATGAGGTGAAAAGTACAGTGGAGCCCATGAATAGTGAAGAGATGAGACGATTAAGAGACAGATAAGAGACAGAGATGCAGATGGCCTAAGTGGAATATTGAAGAACGTACTTTATGCTTCTAATTAATTGGGCATGATACAATGTGTAATATCTTTTCATAGATTACTACTCATAAAAATAAAATGTGGGAATTAGTATATATATTAAATTTAAAGGGAAAATGGACAGTACTTATTAAGAGCATCCGCAATGGGTAATAGGCCAGCCATAGGCCAGCCATTCTCTCCCCTGCCACGTCGGCAACACTCAAAAAACCACCTGCCACATCAGATTTAGGCCGGCCATAGGCCAGCCGCAATAAAAATAATTCAAAATATACTACATTTACGGAATTAAAATTACTAAAATACGGAATTAAATTTACGACACATATACGGGAAAAATAATCCATTCCATTAAAAAAAAAAAAAGTACAAATATTTTTTAAAAAAAAATACATGATTCTTTTTAAAAAAAAGGGCTTCAACACACGGGCCCCGCCGCTCTCTACTCCTCGTCGCCGTCTCCGTCACCGCCGCCGCCCCGCTGCCCGCTGCCGCCACTCGCGGTATCTGAGCCCACGTCGGAACCCGTAAAGCCGTGCCCTCGCGGCGGCTAAATCGGCACGCATGCTCTCGAGCATCTCCTGAAGAAACATCTTCTCCGTGGGGTCTGTGGCGGCCCTCCACTCTTGTAAGACCTTGTACATCTGATCCCGCGTATGGTTACGCGAATGGAGAGTGTACTCGAGTGGGGGCGGGTGGGAGGGCGGAGGACTGGACCTCGCGAGGCGATAGGGGGGATCCGCCCCTCGCAGCCCGCCGCCCGCTTCATGTCTAATCGGGCGGGCGCGACCTGTAATGAAGGAGGAGACGGAAACTCCTCGACATCCGGGGCGGGAGCGTTTGGTGTACAAGTTCGCAAAACGGCCCACCTGCCCGGCCTGGCAGTGCGCTCCCCACCCCCTTCCGGACCTCCTCGTTGTCTTCAGGGCGCAAAGTGCCTCACTAATGTGCGCCCTGATCTTCGCCCACATGTTGACGCACCCCGGCGGTTGTTCGTTAAACCCCTGGCGGGTCGCACACCCTCCAACCACCCCCTGGCCACCCCGACGTACTCATCCTCCGTCCACTTCCTCCGGGCCTGGGTGTGGTCGACAGCGGGCTGCGATGACTCGCCGACCGCCTTCGCCTTCCCACTCGCTTCTTAGCGGCGCGGCCCGCCTCGCCGGAACGGGAGTATCCGGATCATCAAGATCGATCCCCATATCATGCAACGACAGAAGGTCATCGCCCAGTGAACTGCGCCTCATCACGGGGGTCGAAGTGTGAGACGAAGCCAGTAAAATCAAGAGAGGGCCGATATCACCCAGGGTCCTATCCCAGCGGGTGACTCCGGATGCTCTAATACTGGAAAAAAATGCATAAGTAAAGACTTTTATTTTGTGATATCACTAAAATTTGCTATACTCACTTTCTATACTTTAAATATTTATTTAATAGTGAATCAAATCTTTTCCTCCTTAAAAAACGAATACTTAGGTCGGTAGTGTCCTCACATTTCACCATATAATAAAATAATAAAAGAAAATCATAATTTATCTACAATTCATTAGTTATTAGAATTGATATAAATCAACTTATCGAGGTGCTATCAATTAGATTAATTCTCGAACCGAATAGCTAATGTAAAAATAATCATTTATTAGAAATGCACCATTTAAAGGGCATTGCAAACTTTTTCACTTTTAGACAACAATGTGCCGTTATATAAATTGGATAAAAAAATACATAAATTATCTCCTCAATCTTAAATCATTCTTCAACTCTTTCTATGTATCGTTTAACAATTAACATAGTATGATTATTGATTAGTATCAGGGTGAGAACGTTCATTGGGATCGATTACATCTCAAAATGGTTACTCCTTCCGTCCAAAAAAATAGATCACTTTTTCCATTTTGGGACGTCCACAAAAAAATAGATCACTTTCTAAAAATGGAAAGTTTATCTCTCATACTTTTCTCACTTTTTCTTTCCTCTCTCATACTTTACTCACTTTTTCTCTCTATCTCTCTTACTTTACCTACATTTTCTCCTCATCTCTCTTACTTTACCAATTCTACATTAAAACCCGTATCGAACAACAATAGATCTATTTTTTTTGGACGGAGGAATTATTATATCTTGCAGTACGTTAATGACTTAGTGAAAGAATAAACTAAGCTATTATCAGGAAGTACTTTTTTCTAATTTCAAATCATCTGATTCAATCATTTGATCACATGATATCTTTGGGGAACATGTTTGGTTTTATTGGTAGCTCTACTTCCTTTTTGCTTGTGCAATTGCACCAATGCTGTCATAGCATAAAATGTAGTATTGCACAATTACAGAATATGCTCTTGATAATTGAAATTTCTGAATTGATGTCACTTTGTTTTGTGAAAATCAATTTTAATACTATCATATACTATAATGATAGTACTAAAATTCATCTTCATCGGGCAAAAATTGGAGAAGGTGCCAACTGCCAAGGGAGGAGTGTAGCGAGGCCTGCTGTAGAGTTCGGCCATTGATGAAGAGAATAAGAAAAAAAAGGAGGGAAGAAAGAAGAAAGACTTAAATACTTTATGTTAATTAATCTTATTCCTCAATTATTTCTTAATTTTGTGAACGGGTGCATTAATTTTGTGGATGACCACAGAAATTTTGTATTACTGCACAAATAATCTTATAGATGCAAATATTAATATACTACAAAATTAATGTATATTTGTATTTATGGGAATAATTGTGTTAATTATTCCTTAATCAATAATGGGATTACTTTGTGATGATTGGAATTGAAGCATGATTAATAAAAATAATTATGTTCACTATTTAATGAGATTAATGATTGAGAATAAAATTAATTTATTATTATATAACAAATAAATTTATTAAATTTAAAAATTATTATTATTATTATTATTTATTTATTTATTATATGTATTTGGAACTAATAATTTATGTGAGAGGTATGGAGATGGGCACCCACTATGGAAGTTGTGTCCTAACACAAAAAATGAGAAATGATAACAAATGAAAGCTAGAATTATGATGTGGCTCGAGATATGGACTGTGAATGCTCTCACTCTTTTCCTATAGTCTATGATAATAACCTTATTTTTTATTGTTATATATGATCACAATTTTTTGTAGGGACAAATTCGGTAAAAGTTTAAAATGTATCTTATAAATTATAATTACAAGAAGCATGTCGCGTATTTAATTTTACAATAGATATTGCATCATTCGTGAATGTTATCTTTTTACACTTGGTAGCTTCATACACAGCCAACGTTGACAACTTTTATAACACGTGGGTCCCAAAACGATGCTATTGGATTCAATCACATGTGAGATGAGATGAGATGAGATGAGCCCAACAATCTAAAATCGCTATAAAATACACATGCTATTCAATACTATCAAATTGTACCTAAAAAGTATGGACAAATAATAATTATCTTTTGGACTGATTATCGGTTTGCATGTATTTGAAGTACACTCATATTCTACTGATTTCAATTTAAATTTATCTAGCCACTATTATGAGTTAATGATTCATAAGTCACTATTTTAATTATATAATAGACTAAACAAATCAATTATTTGTAATCCTTTTATTTTTGGGATAGCTAGCAAATTTTAAAGATGTGGAAAAAAAATACATCCAAAAAATAGCACAGAACGCGGTCTTAATGTGGCCTCTAAGCACAAAAAGCAGCCCACAAAATAAAGAAAACAGTCAGCAATTAAAACCCAAACGAAGTAAAACTTGACCCAATCAAATTAAGGACCATTCTTGCATCCCATTGCACAATTGCAATATTAGTAAGAATGCAATTTGCTATGAAACAATTTGCAATATGTTAGTAATAATGCAATTTGCAAAGACTATAACTAAGACTAAAAAGTAACAAAAGCCATAATACCAAAATTACATGCTACAAAAATATAGTATGGGCTCAAGCCACTATTTACTGGGGATCAGGATTTGTCATCTGGGGGTACGAGTCGTATGATAAATAATTACATAACACTAAAAAATACTCCCTCTATCCCATGTTACTCGCACTTTTCATTTTAGGCCGTAAATTTGAGATTGATTTTTTAGTGTAATAAAATTAGAATTTTAAGTGTAATGAGACGTCACTTAATAAATGACCTCTTAACTTAAACTAACATAATAATTAAATGCATTAATTCTAACTTAAACTATAAATAATGTAAGGAGTTTGTGACGTGCCGAAAAGTAAAAGTGCAAGTAACATGGGACGGAGGGAGTAGAAAATAGCGGTAAAAGAATATTTGAAATATTATTCAATTTTGAACTCGTTTATTTTAAAATAAAATAAACCAAAACCTATACATAACATCTAATTTATTTTTCTACGAGTTTTCATTTCCTTAAAGCGATGAGCTATATATCATCATCAGAGACTTGTAGAAACATTTCTTTTTCAATGAAAGTCACCAAATAACCATTTAAAGGTTGATCACCAATTCTATTTCGCAACTTATTCTTCAAAAAATGTCATTCCAAAAAATACTCTCTCTACACTTGCCTAGCAATAGGAAGAATCAAAATCAACTTGATAAGCAAAAAGACAAAGGGGTAAGCCACATCCCTCTTTGTTTTAACAAGCTTCATTGAAAGAGAACTAAAATCTTGCAAATTCTGAATGTCATTATCTCTTCTCATATCCTCCATGAATATATCAAGTTGACAAAAGAAGAGAAGCCATCTCTAGGACTAAAGCAAGTCTATATTCTAATTTATTTCCTTAAATGATTCTTTCTTCAATATTTATATCTATCTTTTGGAAATTTTTGTAAAATACATTACTAATAAAATTATATATATAATAAAAGTAGTTAAAAAAAAAAATTTTTGGGGATACCACCGTTCCCCTTGTTTTGAATTCCCTCCGCCACTGCCACTATCTTCTTCTTGTGTTGGAAGCATGGCAACCACCTCTGAGATGGACAATTTGTGAATCAGATCTGAATCGAAACACTTGCATCGGAATCCTAAGATCGTAAGGTACTTCAACTTTACTAAAACTGCGATTTTGCATATTATAAAAACCACCTCCTTCCATACTTCTTATGAAAACCACATTGCTACTGCAAAACTCCACCGCCACCGGGTGTTGCAAATCCAAACCCAAACCTATATCTCTCATATTCACCACCGCCTTCTTTTTTCCATTGCTCCACACCTCCATCTCGCTACGATCTTCTTTTTCCTCAACTTGACACATAAACCCTAATTCCCCTTCATATTCCACCAACGCCGGCAACGTCCATCTACACATGGGAAGGCATCCTGGCAGCGCAGAGCATCGAAAACGCCTCTTCTCCACGTCCAACGTCAGCACGCTGTCGTTTAATGTGAGCCAGTGCACGAATCGGCCTGCGGTGGTGACAGAGGGAGAGCAATTGATGACAATCTCTCCGTAGAGAGGCGAATTATCGATCTTCTCCCATCTCCATCTCTCTGAATCGAAGATCTCGCAGTGGAGCTGGCTCCCTAAGGAGTACAATCGAACTATGACGTAGCGAAGGGGATGGGAACGGGCAACGACGACGGCGACGGATTTGGTTTGGTAGCGGAGTTTGGGATTTGGGAGAGGTTGCCATTGGGCGGTGGCGGGCTTGCAGGCGTAGAAGCGCTTGTTGCGGCATATTCCTCTCTCGCAGATGAGGATCCCTTGATCGCATGAGGCTAGGATTTCGACGCCCTCGTTGCGAGGCCACGTCGAATTGATGGCTCCGGGGGCCGTGGAGACGAAGGCGGAGTGGGATTTCGAAGATTTCAAGGTTTGGAAGAAATAGCCGTAGAGGGAATTGGTTCGTTGGGAATGGAGAGGGATAAAAGTGGGCTCGTAGATGATTTGTTTCCATTCCTTTGAAACGGATTTGCATTGTTCCAACGTTTCCAAACTTGTTCGGCTCAGAATCTCGAAGAACAATTCCGAAAGCAATTTTGCCTCAGACTCCATCGGTTCTTTGTTAGAAAAGATAATAGAGAAAGAATGATGAATTTGTTAAGAATGAATGGATATTGCATGTGGATATACATAGGCAACTCTTGTACTATTTGAACTAGTGTTATCGCCCCTATACTATTTCAAATAATAAAGATAAATTCGTAAAAGCAGGATTAAAAAAAGAGGATAAAGAGAATATTAATGATGTTTTTAATTAAGGATATGTTTTAATTACAATAATTATTCATAACACTATAAACAATTAAAAATATTACTACCTCCGTCCCCTAAAATTTGATACAGTTTACTATTTCAGTCTGTCCCTGAAAATTTGATACACTTCACTTTTACAATTTTTGGTAGTGGACCCCATATTCCACTAACTCATTCTTACTCACATTTTATTATAAAACTAATACTTTAAAAGTAGGATCCACATCCCACCAACTTTTTCAACTCACTTTCCATTACATTTCTTAAAACCTGTGTCGGGTGAAAATGTAGCAAATTTTGGGGGACGGAGGTAGTATAAATAATAACAAAAGAGAAATGTACTTCTCTCAACCCATTTTAAATGAAACATTTCGTATTCAGCAAACGTTTTTATATAATTTTAATACTATTTGATATGAGTTGAGTAAAATAAAATAAAACAAATGACAAAGAGGAGATGTGCGACTATGGATTGAAGACTTTTTTTAAAAATAATCCAACATGAGAGACACATTGACCTTGACTTTTGTTAATCGTCATTGTATACGACATGGTCAAAAGGAAATTGTCGTCGTTGGAATTTGTAAGGCAACCTTGGATCAAATGGTATTAACAATTATAAAATAATAATAAAATAAAAAAGAAAAAATAAAATTACATTTCGAGCCAATCCAGTGATGATCATAGTTATCCACTTATCCATATATATATATAGTAATTTTTATATCACAAAAATTTGTGACACTTGTATGGTAAAAAAGAATTATAGTATTTGCACACTTGCATACCCAATTACATAAAAGAAATGATAAAATATTTAGTTAATCAACTTATATTCCGATGCATAAAAAAAAAATTAAGGCAAGTCTTTCATTAAAAAATGACATTTGAATAAGCATTTACAAAGTTAATGATATTCAAAACAAGAGTGAAAAAATTTTACCTTCGTCTCAATTTAAAGTTGACGAAACGAAATTACTCTCATTGACTCATTCACAATATTATGAATTTTGTTTACCACGAACAACATCACTTATAAAAATATGATTTTCAACGGATTTATCCACACCCGCTAAAAAAATACATGTATGCATTTTTAATTACATAAACAGAATTATATAATTAAAAATTTAGTTAACAAAACTTATATTTCAACCTAGTATAAAAATGTGTTGAAGATAAAAAGTCTCATGAAAAAGTGCCATTCCTAAATGCATTTACATATATACTGGAGTACAAAGGATAACAATTCGCACTTTTTAACATATTACTATAACAATAATAAAAATCAAAAGATAATAAAACGTAACATAGCCATGTAGTTTTTTCCATCACCCAATTATAAAAATGAGTAAATAAAACGTTGCATACCCCGTGTTGATATTTTCTATCACCCGAATATCCAATTATACTACTCCCTCCGTCTCTATTAACTATATAAATGTTACATTTTTCTTTTTAGTTTGTCTCATAAAAGATGTCACGCATCATCTTTTGAAAAAAGTCTCTCTCACATTACTATAAACTAGTATCAACCCCCGTGCATTGCACGACCCATTGAATTTTATTCACATAAAATTAAAAGGCCAATTAAATAAATAAAATGATAAAAGATAAAATTATACAAGATTTATAAATTACAAATAAAATTATATAAATTTTATAAAAGTAAATAATATTTATAAAATAAAAAATAAATAGAGACAAACATAAAAATTAAATAAATAATATCATTAACAATGTTAAAGACTTTATTGATCATGTAATCGAAACACAGACAGTAACTGACCCGTGTTCAATCTATTATCAATCCAACCTCCCATAAAGGTGAACTCAACAATATAAAAGAATATTTTTCAAATAATGAACACATTTGAAGTCTTTAGAGAATATTAAACCTTGAAAGACAATATAAGCAGCTTACATCTTGAAGAATCTTATTATTCTACCCTTACAACAACATAAAATTTTGGTCTTTTGATTTTAAGATGATTTCCCCAATGGTTCTTTATGCCAAAAAAACATCCCATAAGAACAAAGAACTTATGCATGGCATCGTCGGTACTATGCAAAACAATATACATAAATTATATTAACACAACTTTAGATAAATCAACAAAAACAAAATGTTGGAAAACAAAAGAAAAAAAAACAGTGAATCAACACTTACCGTGAATCAGCAATTTTAATCTATATAAGTTGAGAATTTTCATGTGTAATAATCTTTCCAGAGTCAACAATTGCTCGAATAATATCTATAAAAAATAGAAGCAACAACAATGTTAAAAAATAAATAATGATAATATAATTTAAAGATATTTAAAAAGTGTCAAACAGTGCATCCTTTAAGACAATGTTAATACACAAATAATAATAACAATAATAAATATTAATACAATTGCAACAGTAGTACTAAAATAGGGAGTACTAAAGAGTGGCTCTTCATTAGTTTTTTTATCTGCTTGATTAGATCATTTGTTTTAAATGTATGCATAAATCTTGAAAACTTGGAGTCGTTGACTTCCGATATCCGTGTTCTAGAGCACATAGTAATTGTGAATTCATGATCTGCTTGATTAGATCAATTGTTTTAAACATGGCTTGAATCCTAGTGCCCTACATGGAAAAAATAAACAATTAATGGTTTTAGATAAATAGCTAAAAAAATGTAATAAGATAAAAAACGAAATACATACCACACGGTCGTGGAAAATACATTCCAATGAGATTACATTGGAGTTGTCTCCACGTTGAATGAATTCATAAACACACACGCACCGCATCGAATGACTGACAAAGTATTGCACCGTACCGCATCAAATTCTTTTTTTGCAGAATATTTTGATGCAATGAGGAAAGGCAAGAAAGAAGTGAATTATAATCTTGCTCATACTACATATTTATAGAACAATATTGAAGAGTCCTACTATTTTGGATGTTACAAACCCTATGAATTATTATCATAAATATAAATATTCACCTATAAATTTAAGTTTGTAACGGTTGTAAATCATTTAGTATTATTCAATTGAAAACCGTCCATTGGCACAATCATAAAATGTTTAAATTAAAATGCAATATTTGATTACTTATGGAATTATAACATAAAAACGTCATCTACCAAATTTGATAATTATTAGTAAAATATTCCCATATCAATTTAAGCTAGTAACGGTAATAACCTATTTTTTTTATATAGATTGTAACTGTATTGACTAATTATGTTTAAATTATGCTTAAAATTTATAAATATTCAAATTTATACCCAAAATTTATAAATGTTCAAATTTATACCCAGATTTCATAAATATTCAAATTAAGGCTAAAACTCGCCTTTTATTTGATATATATATATATATATATATATATATATAGATATAATATTTTCTCTTGAGGGTGTACTATAAAATTGAGAAAGGCGGCCGAAAAGGTCCTAACATCAACATGTACTACAAAATGGTGGAAGAAAGGAGGCTTGTGCTACAAAATTTGAGAGGCTATGCAAAATATAAAATTTGGATTAGATACTGACCAAAAGGGGATTATTATTTAAGGTAACCATATTTTATAGCCATAGCCATCATTTTAAATTGCAAAAAAACTAAACATGAAAAAAATGCTCCAGGTTAAAAATCATTGTAGTATGAAATTAAACTTACATAGTTTTATTTATTATTGCACAAATTTTGACAGAATTTGTTAAATGAAGTGGTGATAGGGGAGTTTCTTGAGTCTTCTACAATAACAAAACGCATGATTACTACAAACATCAAAATCCAAGGTACACACTTCTAGCTCAAATAAATTCAGATGTGTGATGTGTTGACACACAAAATTAATATGTTGCAAAAAGCCAAATTCTTTCATTCTTGATTGCTTAACACAATCACTATATATACACAAAAGCATAGCTGAATCAGCCTAACATTTAAAATAGTGAAAAAAACATAAAATTAGCCATATACTACCTTGGTTGCTGAAAAAATTTGTTGCGAACTTAACACTGCATTAATGTCTTGGCCATACTCTTTCAATTTGTACAGCTGACTTAAGTTAGACCACTATAGGTGTAAAACACCAAAAAATTGACCATTATGCCAAGTTTTTACTTGAAATAGAAATTGCTCTTCATTTAAGTATTCAAATTAGAATATGACCTAACACATGGTCTAACAATTGCCAATTGTATAGATAGTGGTGGATCATAAAGGATAATACATCATTAACTTCTACAGCAGTGTAGAGAACTTCAAATTAGATTATTGCAGTGCCAATACAAAGACATAATAAAGTTGCTCGCCACAGCAGCTTGATTACTATTAGTTGATGTCAAAATCCAAGATAGAAAACAAAAATGGCTTCCAACAAAGATTGAGATGAACAATCAGATAATTAAAAAAAGGCGCGCAAATTAACATATATTCTCACGTAAACCACTATTCTGTCACTTCGGTTGAAATAACCAATTTCTTCTTGTTTAGAGCATTCACCTCATCGTAGAAATAACAAATTTCTCATGGTTCATATCACAATCACCAATTTCTTCTTCTTGTTAATCTCACCACAAACTGAGAACTCACCATCCATTTTTCCTTTTAACTGAGCAACACATATAGCATCAACCTGATTTTGTTAAAGTGGAAAAGTTAAGTGTGAACTTGGAGTCACCTTTCTGAAATTAAAGAAACAAATATTGTATAAACAAATGAGGTGTCAAGTGGGCCGGGCCGGCCCAACCCACTTTGCACTCGCCTCCAAATTTATGTAAAAAGAATAATACACTTATTATATATAAATTCCTCATTTTTTTCCATTTTTTTTTCCCATTCTCATCGTGTGTTTATTATTTCCTGAAAAAGGGTGCCTGTGATCGGAGGGAAGGAGCTCAATCTGCATTTGCTCTATGTCCAAGTTACCACAAGAGGTGGCTATCACAAGGTTTTATTAATTAATTAATTAATTTCCGATTATCATTTTTTCTTTTGGGAAAAGAGAATTTGGGAAAAAAATGGCTTAGGTGGTGGAGGAGAAAAAATGGAGGGAGATAAGCGCGGTGTTTGATTTTTCTCCGACGACGACGAGCGCCTCCTACGCTTTAAGGAAACACTACTTCTCTCTCCTTCGTGGTCACGAGCAAGTCTATTTCTTTAGAACTCAAGGCGCCATCCTCCATTTTTAACATCCTCAATCCTAGTGAAGGATTTTTTTTTAATACAATTAAAGATGTTAATTTGTGTTTTTAAATATACCACCAACGCTTCAAAAAACGTTCTTGTTGTTGGTACTATAATTAGATGACGCAAATAGAAGCGTACTAAAAAGAAAAAGATCAAGTTAAGTTATCATTGATTTAAGGACACTTTCTTTTACGTCTTAAATTATTATTACTTTTAAAAACAAGACGAGTAATTGCGTCTTGATTTTTATGTCATTTTTTTTAGTGTTGTAGCAATAAATCAGACATAAAAATCATGAATTTTATTAGTAGTATTGTTTTCATGACAGATATATTTTGATTTCATATTTTATACTCCTACAATTCATATGCGGTTTTGTCCTTTTTGTATGTCACATTCAATAGAATTTCATTCAAATTGGACCAAGAAATTAAGAAAATATTAAATTCATAATTTTAAGGACTATTTTCAAGGCCATTAATGGTGAAAGAAGCATGCATTTTGATGGAATGTTTGGTCTTTGGAATAATAGATTTAAAGTAGGATATTATCCAGAGAGGAAAATGTTGGGCCTATGATATTTAGGGTGACATTAATTGAAGTGCTAAGTTGATGAAAAATACCCACCACACATCATTTAATTTCTCGGCCACTAACGTTATTGTTCGATTTCCCAATCACATAGTGACAATTTCATAAATTCAATCTAATCTCTGATTGGCAATTTTTTTTTGAAGACAATGTATATTAATGAGATTGTTTTTTCATGATATTGTAGTAGAGGAGAAGGAGGTCCACTAATCTTTATTCCAATTATCTTCCAGTAGTTAATATGCACACTTTATTTGCTTTTCCATCTTTGTTTCATTTACTTCTTTTTGTTATGTTTTAGGAGCATAAATGCAGTTCACTGGAAATTACACTTGTTATGGTTAATTAAAGATAAACTATTCACATTTTCATAAGATATGTGGAAAATATGAACATCCTAATTTACAATTTTTGACAACAAATGAATATTTGGTGCATGCCCTCTTTCATTTCAGGCTGTAGGAACAATCGATGCTAAGTTCGACTGCGGTTACCTCGTTTCAGTGAAGTTAAGGGACGAGACGCTCAACGGCGTGCTCTACCACCCGGCCCCTCCAACGCACAATGCCCTCGTACCTTATGCTCCCGTGCTTCATAAGCCAGGCCGCTGCACAAGAAGGAGAAGGTCGGGTGATCCGGGCCATCCAAAGCCCAACAGGAGTGGCTACAACTTCTTTTTCGCAGAGAAACACTCGGCCCTCAAATCTCTCTACCCGAATAGGGAAAGGGAGTTCACGAAGATGATTGGTGACTCGTGGAACAAACTCTCCCCTGAAGACAGAGTGGTGAGTGAGTACAAGTGATGTTGAAACACAATCCTAACTTTTTGTTTGTGCAGGTTTACCAGAACTATGGGTTAAAGGATAAGGAAAGGTACCAGAAGGAATAGAAAGAGTACAAGGAGAGGTTGAAGATGGGGCAAACCTTACCTTGTTGAAGCCTACTTCTACCAATATTTTACAATCAAGACATTCATTTTGTGAGATTGGCTTCTTTCCATTGTTTTTCAATCTTCATGGATAGGTTCTAGATCAGTTGACACAAACTTTTAAATTTATTTTTTGTGTCAAATTCAACAATAAGATTCAAATGTGGAAAGTATCCATAATATAAAAAGATTTCACTAACAGCAATAAGATTCAAACAGAGGTTAGGAATTGCCTCACTTTATTGACACTCATTCAGACTTGGCCTAAGCAAAAGCATCATAAAACATCAACCTTTCATGCCTTTTTTGGAGCTGGTGGACTCTGCATTTCAAGAACCTTCTTCCATGACTCTCGGTTTGAAACCTCGCCCCACCACCTCTCGACGTTCTTCCTTGTCCTGAAGAGCTCCCCAACATCGGTCCCATTCAGGTACTGCGCATTGGGCAGGTGGGAAAGATCCGCAAGCGTGAAGTCGTCACCAGCCAAGTACCTACTCTCGTTCAACCTCCTGTCGTACACATCCAGCACGCTGGCAAGCTTAGCTTCATTCTGCTTGATCAAATTCTCGTCTTGCTTGATCTTCATCCTCGGGGCAAAGGTTAGTTGGAAGACGAGGATGGAGCTTGGTGGATTGAAGTTCTGCCCTTCAGCCTCTAGCCATTGATCAATTGATGCCTTCTCTAAAGGATTTGTTCCAAAGAGTCCTCTGTTTCCTTGGTTCGCATATTTGTCACAAACGTATCTTGAGATGGCTCGGGATTCTGGTTAATCAAAAGGCATGAGAGAAACAACAAATCAAGAACCTAATTCAAGACTTCAAGTAGATATTCTAGAACAAGGCCAGAATTTGTAAACCATTTACTAACACCTCATGTCATGATATTGGTTTTTTTTTGCATATCTATTGCTTAAGCAAGCACATTACATCGCCTATCTCTGCATCATCAATACACATATATGTAAAAAAAACACAAGGGGGATTTCTGTTTAAAACAGTTTGGCAGTTTCCCGCAAACTCAAAACTTGATCGCTGATATCATGAACTTATACTTTGTAGCGAATTTTCCACGAGTTCAACTTCACTAAATTGAATTTGGCGTGACATGTTAGCTCATATAGTTGAACAAAGCGGTCAACATAAATAGGTGTAAACGACGTTGTTTCGTATGTTACTAGAGTTGTAAAATCTCCCACAATTTTGCCAAAATTCCCAATCATGGCAAATTCACTACATTTTTAAGTTTGTGGGAAATACCAAATTTCGGCCAAAGTTTGTGCTATTTGTGACCAATAAGCCCTATGGTATAAAGTCAAATGCATCATTCATCTTAACGTTCCTCTCTAATCAAAGCTAGCCATCAATTTTGTACAATGTGAGCAATATAGATAAAACCTAAAACAGTGAAAAGATAAGAATGGGTAATAATGTTACCAAAGATAGTAACCCCTTCATCTTGAAATGCTGGTACTTGTCCAAATGGCTGCAACAAATCAAGAAAATACAACCACATATTATGTTAGCTGAGCAAAGAGGAAAGAGATTGTGGCAAATTAGGAGTAATTTAAAAAAAAAAAGACCTGAATTTTGAGGTAATCGGGCTTCTTGTGTTCACCTTTGGCCATGTTAACAGGAAGGAGCTGAAAGGGGACATCTTTCTCAAGGAGAGTGACCATAACCCTTGCCACGGCGGTGGAGAAGGGAGGGCCGTACACTTTCACCGGCGCCGCCATTGTGCAGTTGAGAATTTGCTGCAATGTGTTCAATTGTGAACCATTTGGATGAGGTGCTTTGTTTATGCCTGCCTTGAGCAAGATGCATGTGGCCCACCAAACCTTTACTATATCATTTATTCCTCATTTAATTTCACTTTTTATTATCCTTGAATTATAAAATTTCCAAAATGTTCTCATAAAAAATACAGTTACTATATTATTTATTCTTAATTTTTGTATTTTTGGGAATTCTGTTTTTTTTTTTCATTTCAGTCATGATCTTTTCAATTTATAATACCCCATTAATCAATCCATACACAAAATTAAATTATATTCTCTTTCAATTTCACTTATATCATCCATCAAACCAAACACTCTATAATAAATTATTTTTGTGGAGTTTCATTCGTTCCTTAATACTATGAGTTTCACTCGTTCCTTATGCTTATAACTCTTTCTAAAATTAATAGTAATGAATTATGCATTCAAAGTTAGATGAGACAATAAATGATACTTATAAATACTTTGAAAATCAATCCAACTACTACTGCAAAATTATTACCTCCAACTAACTGCATAAAAATAAGATGGTTCGGTATAGTAACGAAGCCTTGTCAAAGTTCAAGTGTGCCTCAATACAAGCCTTGTCAAAGCTCAAGAAACAAATAATGAAATAAATGTAGATAATTAAACAAAAAATTGCAAAAAGAAGGATGATTACCTTTAGCAACACTCGATCTAGAATGTATACATTTATATCAATTGATAAATCAATAAAAACAATCACAGTGAATATAAAACTCATAGGAAATGCCAAAATACTTTCGAGCCTTCTAGTTGGCCAAAAAATTAGAAGACTCCGAGAGTATTTCGTCGTTCTTTTTGTTAATGAAAAGCTTGATATTTATGTTATGGTGGTTTAGAGCATCCGCAGCGGTGCTCTTAGCACCGTCCGTCCGTCCGTGCCGCTGAGCACCCATACGTGACAGCGGCCGTTGGCAAATTCGATTTTTTATTTTTATTTTTTTAAAATTCAAAATTTATTTAAAAAAATGTTATTAAATAAAAAAAATATTTTTCCACTTCCAAAAAAATTATATTCGTTTTCTACCTACTTTTAATTTATTTTTCATTTTTTTTTCCCCAAAATTCACATTTTCATCTATAAATACCTCCACTTCAACACAAAAAAAATTACATTCTCTCATCTTTTTTTTTATCATCTACATTCTCTCATCTTTTTTCTCATATTCTCATCATATGTATTTTTATTTTTTAAGATTTTAATTATGTAATTTTTATTTTTTAGGATTTTAATTATGTAATTTTTATTTTTGAATGTATTTTTATAATGTAGAAATATTTTTAATAATTGGAGTATTTAAATTGAATAATATGGTGGGACCCTTGAGCTTGTCCTTAGCTAAGAGTACGAATGTGGGTGTTGTGCTCTTAGCTAAGGACAAGGAGTAAAAATGGGTCCGGGCCCACTTCTAAGAGCACGGATGTGGATGCTCTTATATAATTGTTTCCAATATTCAATTTTATATGATATAATTGAATATATTCTTATCCGATTAATCCCAACTTAATTTTGTTCACAATGGTTAAACTCATGACAAGAATAGTTTATCCTAATATTAGATGTCAGTATGTCACCCATCATAATTCTCAGTAAATTCATTCATAGATTATTCATTAGTAAAAATGGAGTCCATTCAAGAAAGATGGACATAGAAAACTGTACAAGAAATACCAGTATCCAAATTATAAATATAATTCAGCTTCTGCTTCATCTCTTGCGTCCACTTCTGCTCTGCTCTCCACATGTATATTACTATAAATCAAGCCGAAATAGCATTCCAGTTAGATGGTACTCTAGTCGAACTTATAGGCGGCATGTTGCGTACGTTCACATCGAGAGGCAGCATCCGGTACTCGATATCTAGCTCCCTGAAGATCTTAACCATTTCCTCTACAAGAAGTGATCTCCTTGCCCATCTCTCACCCATATCTTGAAAGTTCATCTTGTGCGATAGCCACACCGAGAACTTCAACCTGTTCATGTCCTCCATGTCTCTCATCACGATCAGCGGTGCAGGATACCAGTGGTCGCTCCGGTTATCAACATACCTACACCCATTGCACCTCAATTTAAATCTCTATGATTAGGATATATATAGAGAGAGATGAAACAAACAATGCCATCATTTCATACCTTACTATCCTTTCCTTCATCGTTGCAATCTTCTCGCTTGGAGTGGAAATGTGGATGCTAAAATCGATTGCATCTCCCATATCCGGACTGCGGTAGTAGTTGTAGATTGGCTTTGTGGATAACACACTATTTGGATAATAGATTTTGTGGTTGTCAAACTTCAGGAAAACTGTTGTCAATATGTTCATTTCTTCAACAATCATCTGAAAATTTTCACACCCCAGCAGGAATGAGAAATCATGGTTATGCAGAAAATTAGATAGAGCAAAAAAAGCACGTGGCATGCTCGAAAAACTTACTTGAATTCCATCGACTTCAACACGGTCGCCCACATCAAATGGGTGCATCACAAATAGAAAGACGATTGCTTCGAATGTTGTCTTGCATGTGTTCCCGAACATGAACACCACCAAAAGGAGTTGGGAGCTCAAGAAGATGAAGAACTGAGTTGTTGCAACTTTGAGTATGAGAAGCCAGATGACAACAATGAGAATCGCCACTAGAACGTTGAGCATGTGGTGCAGTTTGTCGACCGCAGTTTTTGTGTCATTTAGCGATAAAGCAAGAGCTCTCCGCTCCCTAAATGCATTCACCTGTAGTCAAAGAGATCCATCCTCAACACATGTAGTTTCACTCCACGTTTCAATATCTCTAAAAGACTAAAACCATTAAACGTTGGTTGCAGACCATGTGACCAAAAGTAAAAAGGTATGAACCTTAAAAATTTTGGAAAAAAAGTAGCACCATTCACATAATATGATGACTTCTAGGATTGTCTAGACTAAATTGGTCAATGCTCACATGCTGCTGATAGGGTCCACTAAGCAACAAACACTGGTCCAGACTCAATGCAGCTTTTTGACAACAAACAACAAATTCAACCAAGTGTATATTTTCTCTCACATAAGTTGCAAGTTCCCCATATCAACTGAAACAAGTTCTAAGCCTATATATACTTAAGTTTAGCTAAAGACCATTTTAGGACAGATGTTAATTGCTGTAAGCTACTGAATTTCGGATTTATGTTTAACAATAACAGAGTCGGATGAAACCAAGACAGGTAAAACCTTAATAACTAGACAACACTGCTTACCACCCAATTTTTAAGAGCGCGTTTGCTGATTCCCTTTTGCACCTCATCTTCGAAGAGACGAATAGTCTTTAGCACCTCATCCTCCCGCATGAAACGCATTAGATCCTCCAGGTAAATATATCTAATCACAGAAATAACATGACTTATGTAGCAATGTGGTATAATCTTGAAGTTATTAAAACACGAAATGCAGATAATTAGAAACTGACTTTGATCCTGGCTTGGCAACATTGAAGAAGATCTTCTTGGCAGCAATCTTAGCCTGGTTTTCGCTTGTGATATGCACGGATGCCTCGTCATCAGTGGTGGAGCCTTGAATCTTCTCATCGAGAGTTGAGAGCACGCCTTTCCTCACTATGTTGGTCAGCCTCTTCATGTTCCAAGCAGATATATTCTTCTGATTCAACCTGTGGAGGTGATCAATGGTTATACCTTTATGCTCCTCCTCCTCCTTGGCCAGAACTTTAGAAAACGCAGGGCTCTTGGCGCCACCACCTGTCATCGGAGTGCCTGTTTGTCTCCCACTCTTCGGAAACATATTGGCCTTGAGTTCGGGCGGAATAGTCGCCCCTGCACTTTGAAGCTTCTGCACCTCAATTATCACCCTCTCCTCCTCTTCCTGCTCCAGCTCAAGCTCGATCAATGGCGGCCCCGACAGTGTCTGGATCACGTACTGATTGAACAACGACTCCTGAATCCGGTCGAAGAACGTGCTCACGTGAAACGACGAAGCTAGAACCTTGACCAGCAGAGTTTTGAGCAGCCAGAATAATGTCCCCACCAACAAACACACCCAAACTTTAGTCACATAGGGCAAAATGCTGCTGTTTGTCACCCTCTTGACCTTCTTGTCAAAGATACACTGCCATGCAATCAACACCAGCGCTAACCACACGCAATTCTGAACTGCGTTTCTCAATCCGTAGACGAAATACAAAACGCGTTTCCGCAGGAGGAAATTGCGCTCGATGCAGAACACCACGATCCGAATCGCCCAACCGGACACCAATCTGCCGGAGATGAGTACCAAAACCATCAATTCCCACTTCCACAGATCTAATTGAAAGATTGTCTTCCTTTTGAAGAGTTCAATTGTTAAGCTACATACCAAAGCCGCGATGATGATGATCAGACTCACCAATTGCAAAACAGAGAGAATGTTGAACTTCATTTTTTTGTAATGCTCAGGTAAATCCTCCTCCAGGAACGGATCTTCCTCGTCGATCTCGCTCGTCGCTCCTTTTCCGAGCAGCTGCGATTTCCCCGACGCTCTCAGCATTTGCGATCTCGTCGGATTATCCTCCGGCAGATCTAGCAGCCGCGACTTGGTTTTAGTTCTCATGAGGCTGGATTTCCGGCGGAATGAGTTGTTGGAGGAGCAGTGAAGCACCTCGTCGCGCTGGTTCTCAACCGTCTCGTTGAAGGAGACGCGGACATCTCGCGGCGTGAGCTGGCCGTAGGCGTTGGCGGCGGGGCTCTCGGGGATTTTGGAGAGCGGAGACTGCTGCGACACCGGCGACTCCGTCACGAAATCGAACTCCTTGGAGGTGGAGGCGGTTCTCATCACGGCGTCGTTCGAGAAATCGTAGCTTGAATCCCTCCACATTCGGTTCTCATTTCTAGCAGCAACCGTTTCTCCGGCGGCTTGATAGTGGCCGTTGATTTTAATCGGCGGAGATGGAATTGAAGCGGCAGAGGAGGAGGATGAAGAAGAAGAAGATGATGCCATGGTCGCAGAAAAGGGAATCTCTTCACGCAGTGGCTGTGAGGATTTGTTTGATTTTTGGAGGGTTTCCATTAGAAATTAAAACTCCACTGCAAAAAAAAATTAATTTATAAGGAAAGGAGAAGCGTATAAATTATGAATTAAATAATGGTGGTGAAGGTGATGAGCTGGCGCTTTTGAATTGCAAATCATCCGCGCCGTACAGATGTGGCGAATCGACGGCTGGTGTGGAGTTTTACGCACACTATTTTTATTTACTCACTCTATCCTTATTTAGCTCTATTTTGTGTGATCTCAGTATAATATAAACGCGTAGAGTTTAGCTTTGGAAATTAATTTGTGAACAAGTTTGTTAATAAGAATTGAAACGAATTAAAGATTTTTCTTATATTTATTTCCCTTTTCTAGGTTGTTCATTGTTACGGAAGTACTACATTTATGTAGTAGTGAATGAGATATTCTAATGAATTTAGGCACATTGGAGGAATCGTGTTTGTTACGTCTTTCTGTTTGAGTAATAATTTTGGCTAATATTATTTTTATTTAATTATTAGTGACATCATTACTATATTTACTAGTACTAATTATTTAGTTCTAAATATAGTGTCATGACACAATAGAAAATAATTGCATAGTACTATCACAAATAATTCGGTTATACATGTAATCGAGCAATATTACTAACATGATAACTTGTGGTATTAAATTTAATTATTAGTAATTTAATTGTTACAACACAATCATGAAAGTAGATATATATTATTGGATTGTTGTAGATATATGTAATTTTAATAGTGATAAATTAAATTTATTAACGGTTGATTTAGTCATCAGAATATGATGACTAAATGTTGAAATATCATATTTGTAATAATTACTATTATTATTTCATTATTTGGGTTTGGGTTTGAGTTTGGATCAATACGATTCGTATGAATTATCCTACTCTACAAATAAGCAATCTTTGCAATTGTAAAATTCTAATTTCTAAAGTCGTAAAATCTTCAATAAACAATACTATTATCTTTTAAAAGATAAATATAATGTCATAAATTTAGTTATTTAATTTACTAATATAACTATAACATATGATATTTAAATCTATTTTATTATCAATATTTGTCAAACAAGTTTTAGTCGAGTTAATCGGTATATTACAGGTTTATTACTATGTGGTTACAATAGAGAAATTGATTATTAGTATGTGGTTATAATAGATAAATTGATTGTTTTTATATTTTAATATTTAACTAAAAGTGTTTATTAATATATAATGTAAATTATTTTAAATAAGTTAAGATTACGCAATGTGAAAATAAAGATTTAGTTAAGATTGCGGTAAGATATTACATGAAAAATACTATGATAGTCTAAAGGAATATGTTACATCATAATGAATTTTTTTAATTCTTTTTAATCTTTTTGGCTGCCAACATTATGAATATTAGCGCTACTTGTTTTCTCTCTGTCTTTTGCCATTTTTATCTATGTGTTCCTTTCATCCAAAAAAAAAAAAAAAATTCATCAATTTTAAGGTCATATTAAGTGCTCATCAGATAAGTTGGTATGTCATTCATGTTTACCATCAATGTTTTTAGCTGAGGTGGTAACCGGTAAGTAAGGTTGGTCGGAAGTAAGGTAAATGAGGAACATGCATGCAAGTCTGACTTATTTGACAAATCTCCCAGTATTACATTGTCGTATATGATATTTTTTTGGATATTGAAATCTAATATCATAAAAATATTTAAAAATTTATTTTTTTTATAAACTTTGAACTTAACGTATAATATCACAAACTTAAGTAATGATTTAATTTTTTCTGCTAGCGATAAAATCCAATTCTACGGTAAAATGAAATGAATATATGTATAATTATCTTTAGCGGAACGGAACGTGCAGTGGAAATCTATTTATTAGTAAAAATGAACCGAGATTTCGTACGGATCGAAATGGCAAAATGAGCCTCCTATTCGCAGACTGAGAGTAATTATTTTAGAAAAATTAGGTGATAATGTACTACTATAATTTAAAATATTTATTAGATCAATTAAGTAAGAATTCACTAAAATAATTTAAAATGTATGAATAGTAAATTACTACCTCCGTCCTCCAAATTTTGACATACTTTGACTCGGCACGGGTTTTAAGAAATGTAATGGAAAGTGAGTTGAAAAAGTTGGTGGGATGTGAGTCCTACTTTTAAAATATTAGTTTTATAATAAAATGTGAGTAGGAATGAGTTAGTGGAATATGGAGTCCACTACCAAAATGGTACAAGTGAAGTGTGTCAAAATTTGGGACGGACCGAAATGGTAAACTGTGTCAAAATTTGGGGGACGGAGGTAGTAGACCGTAAATCCATATAAAGAAAAAAAAAAGACTTTGAAGTTGAAGATAAGAAAGACCAATAACAACTCCCTTGTTCTCACTTATCTGCAAAATGCCAAACTATGCCTTATTACAATCACATGATACATCGCACTAGATGAACATGAACTTGTATTCATATTGGCAAAAAGTAAAAGAGTAGATAATGAGTAAATTAATGCCTTATGCCAAAGAATAAAAGAATGGAAAAGAATAAGTGAAAATGGAGTCGTTTTAATCTGCATATCTATATACGATATCGGTATTATCTAAGTCAAGTTTCACACGTATTTAGACACATTTCGAGTGAATAATTAATTTAAATCATACTCATCAAAATTAAGTTATATTCAAATATGGTAAAGGCAACTAAGTCAAGTGTACAATACTAAATTATTTTTAAAAATCTGTATATATAGGTAAAGGATCGGGCATGTATTGTTTTAATTTGCATTGAAGAAGTTGTTTACTTCTAATTAATTACTACTATTAAATAATGTAAAAGATGCTTTTAGTTTGAAAACAAGACAACAGTTGTTCTTATCTTATTGTTTTAGATTTGCTGCTATCTCCTTAAATAATGAAAATTGAGTACTTATTTAAATTGGGACAGATAAATAATTAGAAGAGATAAGAAGAAAAATTAAAGAAGAAAGACAAAGGAGCAAAGAACATGCAAAATAAGCAAACTCATGACTTTGGAGACCTGATGTGATACTCTTATTTTAGTGTAGCGAATGTGTGAAGCAAAATCTTAAGATTCTTTTATATATGATTCGGTCAATTTAGTAAAGAAATATTGACACTGTCCCATAATAATTGCAATTTTTTTCATTTTAGTTTGTTCCATAATAATTAGCACATTTTATATTTACCATTTAGTAAGTAGTTCTCATATTACATTTACTCGCTTCACTCACATTTTATTATTAAATTAATATAAAAAAGTGAATTATATTGACTTTTTCAATCAACTTTTTTTTACAATCCTTAAATCCGTGCTAATACTAAGAGGGACTATTATTATGAGATAGATGAAATAACATAACCTGCAATAAAATCAATTTAAATGAATCAGATTAAATAAAATTGGTCCATTCGATTTAAAATTTAGAATCATTTATGTTCGTTTTTGTGTATTTATTTTCCAATAATATTTTCTCCGAGTATACAAATTTTTTCGTATGATTTGTAGACGAATCAAATTGAAAAGAGTAACACGATTGCGACACTTAAACCATTATACCGACTATATGATTGCACGTGTAAGTGTAACAATGTTGTTGCTGTATTTAAGATTTTATATTCGGACAAAAGTCCCAGCTGTGCTAATGTGTTTGACTCCATATTATATTTATAGTGGACAGCGCAGCGAGTTGCGGCGGCGCTACGGAGCCACGCCACCGCGAATGAAGGTAAATTAGGACAGTTGTCTATCAAAGTTTGCCTCGTTAAAATAAATTTATCACTTGTAAATCTCAACATTATTTTATCACTTGTAAATCTCAATCTTTCTACTATAGTCTATAGACATTACAGTATTATGATACCACAATTATTTTCATATTTCGATTAAGGTCACGTTATTCTGTTTTAATTTTTTTATAGTAATATGTGTGAGACTGTGAGAGAAAAATATGAATATTTGGAAAGATACAGATTTTGATGCATGTTTAATAAAGTTAGGAGTGAATGCAGAAAATAATACTCCTTTCAACAAACAGTAAGAGTTCTATTATTCTATTTCGATCCATCCTGTAATAAGAGTCATATTTCATTTTTATCATAAATGTTAAGTAGACCACATATTTCATCAGCTTATTACACTCACATTTTCTTATAAAATTAATATATATAAGTGAGATTCATATTCCACTAATTTATCCAACCAACTTTTCTTTACTTTTCTTAAAACCTATGTCATATCATATTGTGAGACAGATGAAGTATCAATAAAAACTATATTTTCTACAATATTTTTAATAGTATATTTTTGTATGATTCAGATTATTATTAGAGGCTTTATATAATAATTTGTGTTAAATTTGGATAAATACAAAAATTTTATAAAAGAAAAATATTAAAAATATAGTTTTATTGAATGCTTTTAAGCCTATGGTCCGTCATGAGTAAAGTAAGAAAAAGATAGAAAAAAATACTCTTAAGTAACTGGAGTTGAAAATATATACTTACTAGCTTTCATAAATACTCTAAACAAACTAGAATGAAAAAAAATAATACAAATATGTAAAATTATTCAAAGATGGAGATATGCACGACATCACCGGCTGTGAGGATCCCAACTCGAAAAATCTCATCTGCATATTTAGAAAACAAATAAAATTCTCAAATCTTCAACTGCTCCAACATCTAAAAGAAATGGTGACTGAGTAGGGAAATGTGGAATGGCATTGAACATTCACTGATTTTGTCGTTATTTAGCAGACCCATTCATTGGTGTATACGCATCACCAATCAGGCCCACCAAAAATATATAAAATAAAAATCAAACAAAAACATAGCCAAATCAATCAAGATACTATGGAGTATATTTTAGAAAACCAAACTTGAATATCTGGAATGGGTTCTTTGTTCTGATACGAATATATTCTTGGATTGTTTGATTTCAATTTGATTTTTTTAAATCAGTACAAAATTTTTGTATTGGCAACATTGCTCGGTTCAAATTTTAGTATACCAGTTTTAATTTCTACAAATATACTATCTGACAATTGATGCAGCTTGTAAAAACTCTGACTTTCAATAATAAATAGAGAATTTTATCGAATACCTGATATTCATTTTTCCAATCCCATTATTAAAAAATAAAATATAAAAAATTCTATTAATACTTTATAAATTACTAGTACATTTTAATGAAAACCAAACCTAAAACCATAAATATAAATTTTTGCTCACCCGTCATATGTTGGTCTAACTTTTTAACTCAAATAATAACTTGAGCAATTATTAGAAATAATAATTTTTATATAAAAATAGTGATTGAAATAGTTTTGAGAGGATATATGAATTGAAGGTAACCAGTGAAAAATAGTGGGATTAGAGAACAATTTAAAGTTGGGTATTATAAACATAAAATGTATAAATTGGAGAATAAAAATCAATCATGTTATGCTGGAATAATAATTTCCTTCCACCTTGTAGCAACACTAATCATGCTGTAAAACAAATATGCTTAGCTAGTCTAGACTATTTTTTCATTACGTCTCAGGCTCTAAAGTAAACTCCATAATTTGTTCATTGCCATCTTTTTAGGGAATTACATATGCCTATTATTAATATTCCTTGTCGATTTTCCAAAATTTTTGTTAGATACGTAAATCATCTAATCACATGTTACTATACTACAGTACCTTAAATCCAGAAATCAATCTCATGAACATATAAACATATACCTCCAATAATATGCATAGACTGGTAATTATATTATCGTTTTATCGATAAAAGACGCATTTACCCTCGATCCTTGGTTCTCGAAAAAGGATACGATAACTATACAAGTTGTGCTGTCTCTAAAGAAGCAGTTTTGTGAACCAAACTTTTGTTAGATTTACCTCAAAGGTTGGTTCTTTGTTAGCTTGGACCTTTTTTTCGCGTTTCCCGTTTAGGATTGCAGTAAAGATAGACGGATCAGCAAGTTTTCTTAGCCGTCAGGCCCTTCTTTTGTCATATAAAACATCATGGCTCTCCCAGATTTCTCTTTTTGGTAGCTCTCTTCTTCGAAGATCTGTACACAATAACATGTTTAGCACATCGTAATCAAGCTCTCGGAAGAGGGTAAAGGGTGATAGAACTACCTTTTTGCTGATGCTTTGCAAGATCTCAATAATTTCAGAAAATTCAGGCCTTAAAGATGGATCTTGCTGCCAACACCGTTCGAGCAACTCCACCACTAACGGATGAGTGTGCCTCGGTATTGTTGGTCTTAGACCCTGTAGTTCGTGACGAACAAAGAATGAGATGATTATTCTTGATAACATTCAACATTGAAAAACAAGTGTACTGTCATTGGTTGGTAAATCAAAACACAAGCAAGCTTTAAAAGCTGAATAATTGATAACGGGATTGAAGAGTTCGAATTTTTAAATGGACACATACCTTCTGGACGACACCCACAGCTGCCTGCAAAGGAGTAAGTTGTGCATATGGAACCTTTCCAGTTAGAAGCTCCCACAACATAACGCCAAAGCTGAAAACGTCGGCTTTGTGATTATACGGCTTGTGCTCAATAACCTTCCAATCAACAAAAAAACAAGTAAGAGATAGTATCTAATGATCCACTGGAAAGGAATGCATGTTACTGGATGGGTTATGGCTTTCTGAGAAGAAAGTACGTCGACAGGATAAGAGAAACAGGATCCATCGATCTCATGTACCACTAAAAATAAAGATAAGCACACCTCCGGTGCCATCCAGCGATAAGTTCCGGTTTCTGCAGTCATAACTCCTGACTGAACTAGTACTCGAGCAACACCAAAATCAGCAATCTTAACCACCTGCACGGGATAACTTCTTTACAACTTGTAATAATGTGATGGAACACAGAAATAGATATATCCTTGTGATTTCTTACTTCATTTTCGTCCATTAAAAGGTTGGCAGCCTTCAGGTCCCTGTGAATTATGTTATTTTCATGTAAATAGCACATTCCCCTAGAGACGTCAATCGCAACCTTCAACATGGCTGGAAGCTTGAGAACACCCGTTTGTTTATGCAGCGCATCATACACACTTCCACCCGACATGAATTCTGAAAAAACCCATTAAGTATGAAGTCAAAACATAGTCCAGGGAGCAAACTTCATCAAGAAACCAAGCTATATTACCAGTAACGATGCACAAGAGTGGAGGTCTCGTACATGAACCAATAAACTGTACCACGTTTTTGTGCCGAACTTTCCTGAACCACAGAAAAACATCTGAAAATCAAAGAAATGGAAAATGTAGAAATACAAGTTTCTCACAGAATATTACCTCAATATGTAGACTTCCTGAGAGAACTCCCGTTGCATATCTTTATTTAGGGAGTCGGTCTTAAAACATTTGATGGCCACGTCTTGACTACGATACAAACCTTTGTACCTGCATTTATTTCTGAGTTCAGATGGCTCAATCCAGGTGACATAATTTATCGAAAATTATTGTGACAGAACTCACATGTCTCCGTTTGACCCTGCAGCGATCTTGTACTCAAACTCCAACAAATCGGAATCAATTTCCCAGACATCACTCCCATCAATAGGAATTTCCACATGGCATGATTGTATACTAAATCCGATCTGCTCCAGGCCGACAGCAGGGGATACAAGCTCGTGTTTAACCAACCGTTTCTGCAGAAAAGATCAAAGTATTGGGTTCACAATAAACTACTAGAAAATATGCTCTCTAGACATCACATGGTTATTCTCTTTTTACCTCAATGTATGGAATTTCTTTCACTAGCGTGGCTTTGAGACGATCAGCGCCCTGAGGTTATCATCAATATCTCAGCAGACCATGTAAGGTAGAGTAAGGGTAGAGAAATCATCTAGTTACATAAAATGGAGTTTCATGGATGTGCACGATATTTAATTAGGACATTTTAGCCATGAGATTAAAACTTCATAGATTATGTAATCCCCGGTTATAAAGAGCAGAAATTACCTCTTCCCAACCACCAACAACGAAGACATCAAGTGAATACCCGTCAATCGTGCAAAATGCATGAGCTTCTTGGATGTTCAAGCCAATCTCAGACATAAGAGATGTTAACTGAAAATTTAGATACAGACTTCTTTTATCATCAATACATCAGTTGGAATTAATAATATAGGCACACTAACTCGAAAATGATCAAACTTAAGTGCACAAAGCTAAAGAAACAAACACAATAGCTTATGACATCACATTATGTATTTAGATATAAACAAGTAGTGTGTTCTCCACGGATGAGAAAAACCAAATGCATTATCCAATATTCCAATATGAGGAAACGATAGCAGTAAAGAGTCAGAGCAAGCCAATATCAACTAGTATTAAGTTCAAAAGCGAGCATTTGTGTTAGGCTGGTAAAGCATCAAAAGATATAGCCAAGTGCATAATGCAATATCAAGAATCTATTGTATTGCAGATATACACAGATTAAAAAAAAAGATGAAATGGAAACTCGAACTATGTTGGTATATTTCATATCCAAGTAAGTCTGAAGCTCGGTTTTTAAGGATTGCAGCACATTCATTCACCTCCACCTCTTCTTCTTGAGAAAGATGAGATAACATAGTATGCTTAACAAATATTAACAACGTTGCATCAGTAAAACTCCACCTCTTCTTGAGGATCGTGTACTAGAGCACAAGAACTCAGGAAGCACTCAACAATTTAATTTTGTGAAGTAAATCAGCATTATTACCCCACTAAGCAGTTTTGCTTTGTCTTTTGTTGATATTGTTATTTCATGCATTGGCCTGCAAAAATAGAAGCAGCAAAGAATGTCCACCGACCTTCATTCTATTAGATGAAAGCCCAACGATTTAGGGGCAAAGTAAGACACTAACAGCAAAGAAAAGAAAGTTCATCTGGCTCAAACCTTTCAGAATATTACCGCAATAAGTACGATTTCCTACTCACAGAACTATTGTCATCTTGGGCATTGGATTCATTTGCTTTGAAGGCAAGTTCAAAATTTTCTGATGGGCCAAACACAGGTGGCACGCTGAAATTTTTAAACAAATATGGATACATGAATACCCGTTTTATCATATATTACTAAGCCAGTAAAAGGAAGTTCTAAGATGTTTTTTAACATGGCAAAGACCCCACTTCTAATACCTATCGGACAGGAGCGCGTTCCCTCCCTTGGTGAAGCTTGAATGGACAGTATTGCCTGAATTTCCATCGCAGGTGGGCCTACCCTGCATCATCGAGAAACTATAAAATTCAGTTCTCCATTGTGATCGCAGATTACGTGAAAGGAAAACTGTAGAATCAAAATACACTAAAGCAAGTTAAGATATCCAAGGCTGAGGTGTACAGCATGCATCAAAGCTAGTGGCAGCATAAATATCATCAACACTACGAAACAGTAAGATTCATATCATAAACTGTATTAGTAGTATTTTAGTAAAGATTGAGAACTCGAAATTATCAAGAATTTCTCCCTTATGCAAGATGTGAATGTCATCAACTAGAAACTCAAGAATATGTGAGATTGCCCTGCCTGCCATCAAATATCAACAGCAGGAAAAAATTCCAAAATGTTCTTTCAACAAGCCACAATGAAATATTTCTAGGTACGAAAGGTTGTTAGCTAGATTACATGCCTGCAGGCAAAAATGAAGTTACAGCTGCATATAATAACGGCATATTCTAGGATATACCTGCACGGGGCGCACATCAACAGCTGGCCGTGTAAGAGGATCACGCGCCATGCTCAATAATTTCTTGTGCACCAGGGCATCCTCGGCCCGTTCAGTATTGAAATCCAAAGCATAGCTACAGGAGATGAAAATCCAGTTACACAAGGCAAAAGAGTGCATTCTTACCCACAGCCTACTTAATTAAGCATAAATCACAGAATTCATCCTACAATCTGTTTTAGGCAGAGAATCACATTACACAGCAAGAGGCATGACAGAACAAACTTGTCTATTTTCAGGTTCAAACTAATTACTACTGATCACACCAAATGTACTACTCTACCTCCCTTTTCTTGAATTCTTGGGCATTCATAAACAAGTGCTCGAGTTTACTCTCTCATACAAACAACAATTAATAGAAAAACAGAGAAGAACAAGCATTGACCCAATTCATTAATACTCCAAAAAACAAAAGAAATTACCGAAGAGGAAACATGTTAAAATGTGCCCAAAGTTCATCTTCAAATCCCGGTTCAGCAGCCTCTTCGATTTCCAATTCTCTAAGCCTACACAAAACTTCGTGAAACACTTCAATTTTCTGCCGCCTTTTTCGGGTTTGAAGCGGTGACCACTCGGATTGCCGGCTGCTGCAGCTCTCACTATCTCCCATCCAAAAACTCAAACAAAACTGCTCCACTTCCAAAACCCACACCTAAAACTCATGGAATATGCAATTTGATGCAGATTCCTGAGGCAGTTTGCATGAAAAATAAAGTTTAATCAGTTCAACGAATACTAATAAAGAGTTGTTAAACAAAAGTCTCCATTTTTGTAATGAATGTTGACGTGGATTCAAACGAGGCTGGAAACTTTGCTTGTATCACACCGTTGCTTGTCTGCTTCACCCATACTTGTTTTCTTATTGCTTAATCCACATCAAGATTGAATCTTTATGTTAAATTAATGCATGATTCTGCAAAAACAATCGCGGGTGTGACCCACCTTGCGAGTTTATCCAATTGGATTGTCGGTTTTACAGATTGTGATGTTATTGTTTTCTATTGATTTGGGGTTTTGTAATTGTGACTGGGTTTTAGTCCAATAGATTAGTGGGGCGATGCCTAATTTCTTGAATTAATTAACCTATGATGACATGATCTTTTTAATATGCTTAAACATGTTGTTTTCCTTCATCAGGTATTAGAAGTCTTCGTTCATGCGTTATCATGAGTCTCATTCGAATTCGACACAGCGTTATTATGAGTCTCATTTGAATTCGACACATGTTTAAAAAGTATAAAGAAAAATAGATTGAATAAAATAATGGAACGTGAGATTCATTTTTATATAGTAGTTTTATAATATAACGTGAGTGAAATGTGAGATCCATTTTTATACATGAATATTAATATTATAATAAAAAAATGTGATAAACTAGTGGAAGTTGTGATTTACCTGCCATTTCTTTATAGTAAAAAAGTGAATCGAGATTCCTAACGACAGATATACTAATAAACTGAGACTTTTAATAGCGGACAAGAGAGTATCAGCCATATGATTATATTTATTGATTTTCAATGAGAATCATCTTCTGAGAAGGTTTTTTATTTTCATAAGATATTGTTTTCAGAGGGAGTATTAGCCATATTGTTTTCATAGATAATTTGGTCATTAAAGTACATGATCTCTTGAGTATCAATATAAATATATGAAATGTAAATACATGGATAATTTGGTCATTAAAGCACACAGATCGCGGGATATTTATGTTTCAAGCGAAGAATCAAATCTTTATAGATTCGATCAATACACTTAAAATATAAGATTTGAATGATGCAAAAATGGTATTTTTGAAATCATATGAGAAGATAACGATTTTCATTATAATTATTGACAATATTGCATCGAATAACTACTATAAATAAATATCCACTAAATACTTGTATAGACATTATCGAGTAAAAAATAATTCCTCTTATGGTATAGTAGTATAATATTAATAGGGAGATAGTGATAAAATGCAAATTCATATATTTTTAAAAAATATCAACTGATGACAAAATAGTAGCAGCAGAATATGTCAACATAATATCAACCGTTGACAATGTGTTGACATTTTTTGTGGCTACTATTTTATCATCTATTGATATTTTCTAACGGTCCAGATCATAGTTGGGAGTTTGTACAATATTTAGAGTTTGGATTTGATTACATTCCCTAGTGATTAATGGTATTAATCTAGTGCTGTCACATATAAGATATCTGCACCTTTTAATAATAACAATATATATTCACCGTATGGGATGTGATCAATTGCTAACTAATTAGCAATCCAAAATTGAGACCAATTTTTAACCATTAGATTAGAAGATCTTGTGGTTGATATAATGCCAAGCGTAATATATTTTAAATTTAAATCATTATTAATTAAATTAAAAAGGTATTAATGTCAAATCCTATATGTAGTAATTATAACTAATTATTTTCCCTCTCCTCAAAATTATCTCAAGTCTTTAAATTTACGTAACCTCTCAATTTAAATTATTTTTTCGCAAAAAATATATCAAATTAAAGATAATTTAATAAGGATTCCAACGAGATCTCAATTGCATATGTTCCGACGATGTTCGGATGATGAAATTTGATAAATTATATTTCAATTTTCGTACATGTTGATAAGCAGCTTTTATCAACAAATGCAACAAAAAACTCAATATATTACAGGCAAAATCTCAATATTATGCATGTTCAATCTCAATAAAAATGTGTTGATATTTTCTTGTCCTTGTATTGATATTCTAATGTCATATTGTTGATATTTGTAATACACAATGTTGATATAAAAAAACATCAACGAAAATTATCATATGATAACATAATGACGATATTACCCTTTTGTTGATATTTTGTCTACTATTTATTAAGATATGCGAGCTTTAATCTCATCCACTCATTTTAAAATCCAAGAGTGAAAATTTAGTCTTGATTTTGAATTAAAGTGCTATAAACATTAGAATAGGACCCCCTATGCATTACATATATACACATATTAGAAAACTTAGAAACTAAATAATAATAACTCGTTTACTATTATGAAGAAAAATACCCCACAACACAAAAAATAAATGTAATAGTTTGGAAGAGTGGGTGAGGAGTAATTAATATGGGAATCTTTGTCTGATGGCAAAACAAAACATTAAAAGCACACGAACCACCTTCACCTCTCCCACTCTGTGAGCAGCAGAGATTCTCTTGTAATTTATTGTGTAACGTGCTTTAGGCAACTGCAACTGCAACTATATACTTATGTATTTACTTCACTCAACTAACCCAACCTATACACTCTAGTTGTTTCCATTACCAGCATCTGTAGCCTTTCAAAACGTCAATTTTCAAGCAACACTCCAAACACTTAAAAATACTTCTTGTCCCAAAATAACTATCATCATGTTGAAGATAATTATGTTAAGCTTAAAATGATCAGCTTGACATTAGCCTCTGTTTAGAGTTTGGCAGAGCTATCAAATTTATATTTTTATTTGTTTATTCATGCTAGAATCATTACCTCATATGAAATCATTAGACCTTGTTTTAGGTGTAGTTGTACCGTTAATGAAAAACGTATTTTGTTAGGAAAAAAAAAATAAAGCTTTTAGTCATTATTTTCTCGCTTTTGGATAGAGATTATGTTTATTGGCAAACAGCGGCGGATGCAGAAAATAATATTGATGGGGGTTATATTTTTGAATTTTTTTTAAGAGTATATTTTTAGATGATTTAGATGATCTTTGCATAGTAATTTACACTTAAATATGGATAAACATATAAATTTTATAGAAAAATAGTATTTTAATAAGGGCTTGAGCTCTTTTTTGAATAAAACTCTATAAATTTCTATTATGATATCAGTATAGTCCTCTAACTGTAGATTTAGTTTAACTGATTAAGGGCCACTTCTATTTTAAAATAGAACTCTGTAGACGTGGAAGGAAAATCTATATATGGTGTTAATGCCTATAGATAAAAAGTTTGGTATCTAACCAAAAAACAAGAAAAACAAAGAGAAAGGAAAAGAAAAGAAAACGGTTTTGACACTTTCTTTAGGTAAATATCATAGAGGGAATTATAAATACTACCTTCGTCTATAAATAAGTGTCCTAAGTTGTCTTGGTGCGGGTTTTAAAAAATGTAATGCAAAGTAGGTTGAAAAAGTTAATAGAGTTTGGTTCCAAATTTTATACTAATAAAATGTTAGTGAGATGAGTTAGTAAAAGGGAAATTGGTCCATAATATCATGAACTTTGCCCAAAGTTTGGTTTTTCCCATGAACTTTCAAATTAGTACCATAAATCATGAACTATTAGATTAGTTTGGTATTTCCCCAATAATTCAAGATTTTTTTTAAAAAATTCACTAAAATGTCTTCCTAGCGTTTGTGAAAGAGAGAAACAAGGTTTTGTGTTTTAATTTTTGTAGCGTAGCGTCACAAGTGTGTGTTTCTAATTGAATTCTTTATGTTTTTATTAAATTTATTTTGTTTTCTTTATTTTTAGAGTTTTATTTTGTTAAATAAAGTAGTATTGTGTTTAATATTCCAAATAGATATACCAACATGACATGTCACTTATAAGAATTCTGCTAAATAGGATTCAAAATGCCATATAAGCTAGCCGGATTTTACTCTTGATCTGCCGTGGGAAATACCAAACTAATATGAAAGTTCATGATTTATGGTACTAATTTAAAAGTTCATGGGAAAAACCAAAATCTTGACAAAGTCCATGATATTAGGGACCAATTTCCCTTAGTAAAATGTGAAGTGCATTACCAAAAGTAATAAAAAGTACTCCCTCCGTCCCAGATAATTTGGGACACTTTGACCCGGCACAGGTTTTAAGAAATCTAATGAAGAGTGAGTTGAAAAAGTTGGTGGGATGTGAACCCTATTTTTAAAGTATTAGTTTTATAATAAAATGTGAGTAGGAATGAGTTAGTGGAATATATGGTCCACTACCAAAAATAGTAAAAGTGAAGTGGAACAAATTATGTGGGACATGGAATAATGGGACGAATTATCTGGGACGGAGGGAATAAATAACACATTTATTCGTGGATGGAGGAAGTACGTCGTATCAAAAGATAGAATCCCATATTTTTCAAATGACTTATAGCATTTTAAATTTGTGAAGTATTAAAAATGACATATTTCATTCATTGTTCAAACATTCTTCATCGTATCAAATAACAGAATTTATTCCATAAAACTATCCAACCACGAGATATAACTCATTTAGTTAATAATTATATATGATCAATTATCCTTTACAAATACCGACGTTTGTAACAATCAATTCCTTGGAATACTGAATACTGAAGTTTGTAACAATCGATCACTCTTAAAGGTCAATGTCCTTGTTGTCCAGAGCCTTTGTCCTAGCGGCAAGAAGCTTAGACATCAATGTATGAGGTGCCGAGTTCGAGCTTTTTTATTTTTTTAAAAAAAGGTCAATGTCCTCGTTGGTCTTGATTAGTTCCTTTGCAAAGCCACCACATGACTTTATTTGTAATTTCCTCCTTCATATAGGAGTTAATTTTTTTTTTTTTTTAAAAAGTCAATGTCCTCGTTGGTCTTGATTAGTTCCTTTGCAAAGCCACCACATTGAGTTGACAACCAAACGTTCTTCTTGTTTACAACCATGCATGTTAGTCAAGGCTGATTTTGCCACCATTAGCTTTTAAGTGGGACGTACCAATGTTATAGATCAGACGAGAGAACTCATCTCCGAAGTCTATTCCTAGTGATGTCAATTAGGCCTATAAATTCACCAGTTGCCTTTCACCACCGGCCGGGTAGGATATTTAAATTTGTAACATATTCCTTTGCATTTTACATAGTGTTATTGGATTAAAATATTATCTTTGTACTTCCCAATTCCACCTTGGGTTATAGCTGTTTAGACCAACGAACATTGCAATTTAATTGTATTCGTTCGTTTATAAAAATGAGTAACTAGGATACAGATCTTAATCCCTCTTTCTGCAACTAAAGGAAGATTATATCTGAAATTATTATTATTATTATCAAATTGTCACAATAATTAAGTTATTAAAAAATTGACATTAAATAACATTTGACCTAATGTATCATTTTTGTAAAACGAGTAGCAAACAAGTATTCAATTCAACTATATATTTGTCATCTCACACAATAATCTTGACGGCGATAGAAGACATTAATGGATATAATTAGAGCTCGCAAGTCGTGCTCGTGCTGGCCTAGGTTTAAAAATGGGTCTAGTTAGCCTAAAAATTCATCAAACCGGATAAATTAAATAGATCCCAAATAGGCTTGAAAACACTTTTAACACGGTGAACTATTGAGTCGGGATAGGCTAGGTCGGTTTCGCTAATTCTGTGGAGTCTTGCTCGGTGCAAAATTTCAACGTAACGGACCTAAAATTCCTAGTCCTACTTGACCTAATACCGAGCCATCCTGTTGGACCAGGCCGGACTTGTTTTGTTAGGACCACTCATACTCACATTCACATACTAATTTCACTAAGTAACCTGATGCTTTACTAAATGAGGTGAAACATCAAGCTGCATTTTCTCATCATAAATGATAGTATCATTAAAGAGGCTAACAAATTATAGCATTTGAATAATTTATTAATATACCTTCTATTTGTTCAAAATAAGACCTCCACAACTCTGATTTATGCAAGTTGCAACTACTTCGAGATATGTAAATCTGAAAATAAGAAATGCTTCAAAGAGATTCTTACAAGTATAATACGGATAAAAAAAGATTAATCTAATCCATAACATAAATCAAATTAATTATAGCATATTGATCTACAGAAAAACATGAGAAACACTCATTCACAGTATTAGCTAAAATTTAGCCAAACCTCATAAAAGAATGTTGTGTTGGTGTATACATGAAACCAACACAAAGATATTGGCACGGCTCAATCAGACTTCAGCCGTAGGAGTTTGTCTGAGTGAACCGAGCCAACATCACCGTGATTGTTTCAACATTTTCTCACCACAAAACCCTAGCTAGGAAGAAGAAGAAAGAAGAAGAGAATGAGAATTGGTATAGATTGATTGGTATATAAAGAAGAAAAAGAAGAGAAAATAATGTAAATGTGATGTAGTGAGTGCATTTAAAATAAGAGAGTAGCGAACCCCAAAAGAAAGAGGACCATGGCCATTAATGGCAACAGATGACCCATAAATACATAATATTCCTTCTCTCTCTCTCTTCAGATTGTAATCAATTTTGGAGGAATCTCTTTCCCCCATAACTCTTTTTTTCTTCTGAAATTTGTACAGTATATTTATTTCTATATGCATGCGATCTCATCATCTAATAATGATATTACATGTATATATATCTAGTTTGTTTTGTCATTATATTATTGCTTACTACTTACAACCAAGTTGCAGTACCCAACTCAATCAACTCATGCCTAAATCAACTTTCTCTTTAATTTGTTCTAAACCCTAATACCGCACTACTCCTTCAGTCCCACTTAAGATGATACGTTTTTCTTTTTCATATGTCCCAACTAAGATGACATATTTCCTTTTCTGTAAACTTTTCTCTTCGACTAATGCACCCAACCACTTTTTTTTTACTTCTAATAAAATATTCATCTTTCTTTCTCTTCTATATTAATACCACACCTACCTTTTATTTCTCCAATTAAACACATTAATCAATAACTCCTAAAATCTTATGTTGGCTAAGAAATGTGTCATCTTATGGATATAGTTTATCTGACAATTAATGGTTAGTATAATATATTGCAATTCATCATTTAGTGGTAAATTTAGGGATATAGTTTATCTGACAACTAAATTGAATTTTTTTATAATTTGAATTCTGTTTAATGCCAACTAATGGTTAGTCATGTCTGGAGTATGGACCAATTAGGGTATATGATTTTAATTAATTAATGCTTACGAAAGGATGCAAGTTTATAGGTCCAAAGCTTGTATATATACTCACAAAAAGAGAAGTGGGTGAATTTTATTTGACAAACTAAATTTATAAAAATGAGACAATTGTTTGGAGAGGGGCAGTGATGGACGCAGACAATAAAGCTTGTGGGGTCGGATAATATACATAATTAATAATAATAATAATAATAATATTTAAATGATTATTTTAAAAATTAATTTAATTAATTATAAATATAGTAAATAATTATTTTAAAAAAATATTTCATATTGTGTAGTCATATCTTTTGTTATGAATGATATATATGTTTCCTAGGAATATCTATATTTAACAAAATCTACTTAAAAATTTCTTTCATCATTTTGTAATAGTATTAATTGAATGTTTCTCGCTCGATATGTATTAAGACAACCTCCCAACATATTTTTGCAGCTTATTCAAAAGAATTCAGAAAATACATTTTCGGTCGAATATTATAAATTCCCTTAAAAAGTTACTATATTTCAATATTATAAAAGTAATAATCGCTTGATAATTTATAATTAACTTCAAAAATCCAATAAATGAAATAAAAATAGCTTGAAATTATGGGTAATAACATATATATTCTGTAATGATCATGGTGACTTAATCTATAACCCAAATAATTTTAACTACATAAGCCATCTATATGTTGATGTTAAAAGGGATCGACTAATTTTAGTATTTTAAAAATAGGCCGTGCGTGATGCCCTTTCATTTAATTTAATTATTAAAATAATTGGAAATAAAAGAAGTGGAATCGTTTCCTTTATTACAGACTATATCTATTCTTTTTTACAGTCTCTCTCCTCAAATCCCCAATCTTCCTTATTACTCCAACTGATTCGTCCTCTCTGTTACTCCGACGAAGGCCAAACCATGGGGTGGAGCTCTGCTGTGTGGGGTCGGAGATGCTGCTGCATAGGGTCGGAGGTCAAAAAACTGAAGTTTCTTGGCAGGCTCAATGGACGGCGGTGGGGTCGGTCGACCCCACCCGACCCCACCTACATCCGTCGTTGGAGAGGGGGGAGTATATCTCTTTATTGTGGAGAAATAAATCAATCAAGTTGTGTGTGTGAGTAGACCTAATTGTTAGAATGATTAATCATATGTCAGGGATTCGAGTCCATCGTGACACGACCTTCAAAAAATATCTTTTCATTTTTCTATAATAAAATCATGAGTTTAGAATGTATAACTATTCTTTCGCGAGACAAAATAATATGTATGTTTAATCGTATATTTATTCTTTTATCGAATTGGCAATGCATGTGTTTATCGAAAATTCACAACTGTAGGATTCAATTGATTGTGGAAAATAAACTACCACTCCCTCCATCCTATAAGAATAAGAGCATTTGGGACAGCACAGAAATTAATGCATAATTAGTAAAGTAAGAGAGAAGATGAGATAATTAAAATAGTGTTAGTGGATAATGAGACCGATATTATTATTAGTATTTAATGGTGAGCTGTAGTGATATAAGCTGAGGAGAATGATAGTTAAAATAGTGTACTTAGTGGATAATGAGACCGACATTATTATTAATATTCAATGGTGCACTGTAGTGATATAAGTTGTAAATATATTGATATATATGAGAATTGAGCTGGAGAACTTTCCATAATGAGCTATTTTTATGGGACATACGGAAAAGAAAAAGTCCTTATTTTTATAGGACAAAGAGAGTAGTACTACAGTACCTAATATGTAAGTTGTCTAACTGCTTGTATTTAAATGATCAAGGTGTATTAATTATGCATCTAGATTTATTTCATCTAAGTAATTTTCGTTGAATATTACTCCCTTCATCTGCCAATAAGATTCCCATTTTGTCTTGGTTCGGGTTTTAAGAAATGTGATACAAATTAAAGTGAGTGAAAAGAGTTATTGAATGGCGAATCATACATTTATATTAGTAGTTTTATAATAAATTGCGAGCGAAATAAAATAAGTGAAATGTTGGATTAGTACTAAAAATAGTAAAAAGAAAAATGGGATAGTTATTTAGGACGGATGAAAATAACAAATTGGAATGATTAATGGCTAACCAAGGGAGTACTAATTAATGTCAGAAATTCTTAACAATGATTTTTAATTAATTTTGCAAATTGTGGATTTAGTTTATAATAAAAAAAATTTAATTGGGATCCAGGAATTGAAATTAGACTTCAATTCTTCGAATATTGGTCCGAGCAGGACATGATTGTTACGTAATTTCGAAAAAATAGGATTGGAAGCAAAAATCGAGAATTGAAATTTGCAATTGGATTTCAATAGTTTTTGAAATTAAAGTTGAGAGCAAGTCGCCTGCATCTTTACAACATGTGGTTTGATGTATCCGGCCGAGTGTCGGACTGTTGCTACACAGATCATGGACCATAGTTGGGCTTCTCTTTCTTGTTTTTGGGCTTCTCTTTCTTGTTACAAATTAGTAGTAGTAATTGATTCGTTTTTGGGCTTTGTCCTATTTGCAAACTTTCCCTTCCAAAAAAAAATAAAAAATAGTCTTATATTTTTATATTCACCCTTATATTAAAATTAATTACTATATATTTTCTCATTGAGAAGTGATCAAGGTCTAACTCATTTTAAGTGTATAACTAGAGAATAAATCTCAGCCACATGTTATCTTAATCCAATGACTAAAATAAGTAAATAACTTTAGTTAATAAAAATTGGATAGGGGTATTTTAGGAAATCAACTTTGTTCTCATATTTTCACATACACACACCATTCACGCTTACACACACAAACACACACTCTCTCCTCTCATGACAGAGGTGGCGGAGCACACTTGCACCTCCTCTCCGGCGACACCCTCCTCCGGCCTGCCTGCCTCTCACGGCTGCCTCCCTATCTGTGGCCCCCTCCTCCGGTCTGCCTCTCGCGGAGTACGGCTCACCTCCTCTCGTGGGCACCGACAATATCTCTACACCTGTGCCCTCGTCGCCTCCTGCTCCCGGACTAATTTGTTATATTCTCCATTGCACATACTCATGCTCAACAATCTCCATAGCCAATTGAAGAATCTTCATCGCAAGAACTCATTTACTCCATCGTCAATTATCGATTTCAGAATATGCAAATTCGCTATACTCACGCAGATTCTATAGATTTTTATCGCTAATGCTGAGATTTTCCCTATTTCCATCACTCACGTTGATTTGTTGTGATCTCCCAAGCCAATTATACAATCTACATAGCTCCACTCATGTTCAACAATCTCCATCATCAATTGCAGATTCTTCATCGCAAGAACTGATTTCTCTATCGTCAATTGTCAATTTCACGATCTGCAAATTTGCTATTTCACACAGGCCACATGTCTTCAATTGATCAAATGGACTTGGTATCAATTCTAGAAGAAGCCTAATTCGAATCTGATTCATCTTCGTATGAAGTGAATATTTCTTATAGTGAAGTAAATCTGACTTACAGTGAAGTATAACGGTTCCTAGGTGTATGACATATATAAGTAACTAAGACATTATGAAGTGAATATTTCTTATAGTGAAGTATATCGATTAGCTCCTATACTGAGACATTATAAAGTAAATATTTGTTATAGTGAAATAAATAAGACTTATAGTGAAGTATAATGGTGCATAAGTATATGGCTTAAACTAAGACCATTTGAAGTGAATATTTGTTATAGTGAACTAGTATATGCTTTCAGTGATGTATATTGAGCATATAGTGATGTTGTCACGACCGCACTTTGCTAAGGATAGCGAAAGCGGGTAAATCGCGACTAATGAGAGGGATTAAAGAAACGGGGAAAGAAAAGAGGAAAGAACTTGTGAATATGCCCAAAGGCCAAGTCGATCATATCATAGAATAGAAGTCAAATGTACCATTACATGGTCTTAGAACTAGAATAAACATTACATCAATAAATCAGAGTTCGAAGGTGAGATTCTAAGATGTCTCACTTCACAAAAGAGCAGCGGAATAAGTCCATACTAGACGACTTCGTGTATGAAGACACGAATCACGAAAAGATCCACTGGATTATTTAGTAGCATCGACTCCGATCATTTCTCCATCCTCTTGACGTTCAACCTGCACATTTATAAATACATGCAGGGCTGAGTACATGAGTACTCAGTGGACACGTGCCGAAAACAAAACATACAATATACATAGTTGTCATCCATTCACAGTATTGCACGAGGGTTTTTCTTAAAAGGCCCGAGCATACTAAATTCTTTGTGAGCTAAAAGTCTGACTGATCAGTCTAAGTTCTTTTGAATCCTCGCCTTATCTGAGAATCGTGTACCGTGAAGGTGGCCACCTTCAGCGGACACATCGCCCGCCAACCGCTGATGGCTCACGGCTCGCGTGCACGTTATTCCGAACAGGATTTGCGGTCCTATTGGGAACCGAATTCGTTAAACTCGGGCTGGCATCGCCAAAACCCACGGGCTAAAACCCCAACAGATAGGCCTCAAAACAAACATTTTATGGCATGACAACAACTTTAAAATAATCACTGCTTCATTTTGAGAAAAGATGATTTTTCATAATTTCACAAGTATTTGCTTTATATCCACACTATATATAGTGCTGGATATTAAAAGAAAGCCCACCTGATATACTTATGTCTCAACTCAAATACTTGTTTTGGCCTCACTCGCCCTTGAGCAATTTATCCCTTGAAAATAAATAGCGTAGCACGCTAATTAATACTTGAACTATTTTTCTTTAGAAAGAATGCATGCATCCTATTGGATAGCACCTATATCTCAGTCTCGTCTTATAGGATTTTTCTTAATCCTACCTCGGCTTTACTACTCTGCAGAGTTTATTTATTCTCTTTATCAACTTTGGAGAAATTCTATTTTCTCTAAACAAATACTCGGCCCTTATTTACAAGAATAGGAATTCTTGGAAAGTCTCTTCTAAAATTCTTTTCTTCGGATTTTTCTTAAGGCCGCCCATGGCGTCGCGGGGCGACGCCGGTCGGCTTTCGCGTCTCCCACTCTACTACTTTATTTTCCCGGAATCTAAATAAATTATTTGGAAATTTATTCCTCGACCTTCGGGCTCCAACTCAATATTTTCCATCTTCGGAAACTTAGTAACTTTTCGGGAATTAATTAATCAAGCTCCAACTCGATCTTTAATTAGTTCCTACTTCTCATAGTTAAATCTTGGCTCAACAAAAGTCTCTTGGCCCACCAATTAAATAGCAAATCCCTCAATTAAAACTAGAGCCCAATATTTTATAATCTCTAGGCCTAAATCGCCCTTTTATTTAAAATACTTCCGGCCCAGACTTAATTAATTAGAAACCCAGCAACAATAATTTCCTTGGCCCAACAATAATCTCCACTTATTTCTTTCATTCATAAAAATCGGCCCACCTACTATTTTAATTTAAATCTACTCAAGCAGCCCACTTAGCCAATTAAATGGCCCATACTAAAATTAAAAGAGGCAGCCCAAATAATTTAAATCATCATCCCATTTTCCTTCTCCTTTATCTTAGTCCATCGATCTCTCTCTTCTTCTTCTTCCAACTCAATTATTCCGAATCCCTAAATTGAAGAGAACACGACGACGCATCTCGCCCTCAACCACACGCCTCCTCGCCGGAGTTCGTCCACTCCTCCGCCGAATCTCCTTCCTTCCTTTTCTTCCTCTCTATTTATCTCAGAACCAACTTAAATTCCCAAATCGAAGAACACGGCGGCGTCTTCTCCTTGCGCCCGCCGCTGCTCCGTTCGGCGCCTCATCTGCGTCGCCGGCAGCGCTCGGCACGCATCGCCACCGCCTCCTTCCTCTTTTCTCTCTCTCTCTCATCACTGCTCCGTCGATCTCTCCGGGAGGCAGTACGCCCTTCGTCGAATGCCCTCTGTTTCACGTCCTCTGCCGAGCGCTTCCACCCTCGGCGAATCCGACAGCAGAGAGGAGGCATCGCCTCCTTCTCCCTCTCTCAGCCGCGGCTTGCAGCTGCTCCGCAGAGCTCCTTGGAGTCCCGCCGTCGCCGGTCAATTTTACACTAAAGCTAAGTCCTCTTTCCCCCTTTCCCTTAAACTTATTTCCTTGCTTTGTGATATTGATTTAGAACTATTTTGTAACTGGAAATTTGATTATGTTGTTCTAATGTTGATCTTGAGAAATAGTTTGGCTACTGGAAAGAGTCCTTAATTTTGGCCACTCTGCCATTATTCTTAGCTTCAAACCAAATTGTGAATTTTCTTGCTATTGATGTCTTATTGCATAGGAAGTCTACTGTGGTGATTCTATTCTCTGAAATGAGCCTTTAGATATCTATGCTACTGTTCCATACTTGATGTGAGGATCTTATGGAAATTTCTAAGTTCTTGTGCTATCTATTTGTTGTTCTACATGATGCAAAGGTTATTGGGTGTTGAGGTTGTTACCTCACTTTTATGAATCCTCTCGGATGGGACCGATGTCCTGCCTCAAACTCCTCCTTGCTCCTCCTCCACTTCTTGCTGCTCTCTTGAATATTTGGTGATCTTATAGTGTTGAGAATGAGGGGAGGAGAAGGAGATTGGGGATGTTTATATAGTGCTCTATCTTTGGCCTTCTGTGCTTGATACTTGGAGGCAAAGGCTCCTATTTTGGGGCTGCCAGCTCCACTACTTTTGAGCTTGATGTTCATGCTATCCTTACTATTTTGATGTATGTATGGTTGTCTCTCTCTTGGCTGTTTCCTCAGCCTTGATCGATGGGAAAACAAGAATCTTGCTCATGTCTATATTGGGCTTGTGTAGAGGCTCATTCTGCTATGCTCTCTTGTCTTGGTTCCTCTTTGATGCTAGTTGAGAATGTGAAAAAAATATGCTGACTTCATGCTCTAAATGGCAGCCTCCTAGCTGCCCTACCTTGCCTACTACTTCCCCTTTCCTAATTGAGCTTGTGTCTCCCTTCCTTTTTATTTGTGAGCCATCTTCTAACCCCTATTCTTGTGCTAATTTGCAGGTACATGGTTGGAGCTTTGGAGTCTTGTGGCTGCTCCCTAATCGAGAAAGAGAGTGAGGGAGAAAGAAAGAAGATACTCCTCTAGAGATCCTTTGGCTCTATCACCAAAATAGCTAGCTTCCAAACTTGTTGATTAGTGTTGTAAGATAAAGGGTGTAGAATAGATGTGTGTGTTGTCACTCTCACATATGTAAACATGTACTACTTGTATTTAAATTCCTCTAAGTACTTATCTAATAAAAGTATAGCTTTACTTTTATCATTGAACACATAATTTCCTTGCACTTTATTTCTTCCAACGAAAATACTTAAATTACTCCAAAGTTGAATTACAACGAGGAAATGTACGATTACACATCTTCTAAGCGAAATTAATTAAGCTAATAAATCCGATTTATCCCGAAGGAAAGGAACGAAATTCTGGGGCGTCACAGATGTATATAGTGAATATAATGAGTTCCATCTGTTGAGGTCCTTGGATATCTGAGATGAGTTCCACGTTAGGTTCGTCCACATTCTCTTTGCTATGATGGTGCAGCTCTGGCTTGTCGCCGTTTCATCATCGTCGATAGTTATGATTAATTTTGGTGTCAAGGTGAAAGCGTGGCCTGGAGCCTTCATTGTACGGCTTCCAAAAGGTTTGCTGGGGTAACGAGGCGGAGTGAGGACTGCTCCTGTTGAAGAAAATGCAGGAGAAAATGGATAGTCCTAAGTGGTGGTTTTAGTTCACTTCTTACATGTATTTAGTTCACTTTCCAATGGTTTTAGTTCACTGTTAATGAGTTTTGTTTCATTGAATTTTTTTTTTCGTTCAGCATACTTATTTTGGGTACACTATAGGTGAGAATTATTTAATTGCTTTATTCAAATGAACTACATATTTTATGTGATGAGGTAATGCAACTGATTTATTTTCCTATTAACTATAATCTAGTTGTTGTGAAGTATTGAATTCATATAATGAAGTAATATAAATGATCTGTTTATATAGTAGGTTTTAATTACTAAAATGAAGTAATAAAACATTATAATGAAGTAAATGACTCTAGTAATGAAGTAATAATACATTATAATAAAGTAACATCTTTAACTGATGTGTTGTTTGCACATTAAAATGAACTACATATTCTTTTTAATGAAGTAGTAAATTGATAAGATGCAGTAATAAATTATGATATTGAAGTAATATAAATGATCTGTTTATGCAGTAAGGTTTATTACCAAAATGAAGTAATAAAAATGATAATGAAGTAATAGTCTATAAATATGAACTATATGTTTACTGAAGTAATAGTCTATAAATATGAACTATATGTTTACTGTTTTGTATGAGTTTAGGATTTTAGAATTAAAATTAACTGTTGCATTGTTTGCATATTCAAATGAACTACATATTTTATGTGATGAGGTAATGCCACTGATCTGTTTTCCTATTAACTATAATCTAGTTGTTGTGAAGTATTGAATTCATATAATGAAGTAATACATTATGATAATGAAGTAATATAAATGTTCTGTTTATACAGTAGGTTTTATTACTAAAATGAAGTAATAAAACATTATAATGAAGTAAATGACTCTAAAAATGAAGTAATAATATATTATAATGAAGTAACATCTTTAACTGAACTACATATTCTTTTTAATGAAGTAGTATATTGATAAGATGAAGTAATAAATTATGATAATGCAGTAAGATATAAATGAAGTAATATAAATGATATGTTTATACAGTAAGATTTATTACCAAAATGAAGTAATAAAAATGATAATGAAGTAATAGTCTATAAATATGAGTATATGTTTACTGTTTTGTACGAGTTTAGGATTTTAGAATTAAAATTAACTGCTGCATTGTTTGCATATTCAAATGAACTACATATTTTATGTGATGAGGTAATGCAACTGATCTGTTTTCCTATTAACTATAATCTAGTTGTTGTGAAGTATTGAATTCATATGATGAAGTAATAAGTTATGATAATGAAGTAATACAAATGATTTGTTTATACAGTAGATTTTATAACTAAAATGAAGTAATAAAACATTATAATGAAGTAAATGACTCTAAAAATGAAGTAATAATACATTATAATGAAGTAACATCTTTAACTGATGCGTTGTTTGCACATTAAAATAAACTACATATTCTTTTTATTGAAGTAGTAAATTGATATAATGAAGTTAGTTGTGTCTTTAATGAAGCAACAACGACAAGACGCATTTGTCCAAGGTGGTGACTCGGTAGCATAAACAAACACGGTGAGCAGAGGCAGCGCGAAGGAGATGAAGATGATGTAGCTTCGAGCGGACATAGGCAGCGCTGGAGTTAGAAAACTCCGAGCGCAAACCGACGGTGGCCGCGGCGGCAAATTTGCAACAATGGCACACCGGCAGCGGCTCTGGTGAGGTGACGACGCTGAAGGGGTGCGACAGCCGTGAGAGTTTGGCGGCAGCACATGCCGCCTCACGCCGGCGACGACGTCTGTACCGCGAAAATGAAGATGTTGAATCGGCGGATTTAGATGCTGAATCGATCGATGGAGATGTTGAATCGGCGGATTTAGATGCTGAATCGGAGATGGTTATCTTCGATTTCGGTTTAATCGATAGGAGATGATGGATGAAGATGAGAATCATTGCTTTTTCATAGAGGTTTTGAGAGAAGAAGAGGCGGGGAGGCGGAATGTGAATGAGTTGATTTTTTGTAATCTGTGAACTCTAATTTTTTACCCTAATTATGAAATGATGTAAATACTCCCGTGTTGAAGTAAATTGTGTATGCAATGAACTGCGAAAAATAACCCTTGATTATCTAATCTAGCCCTTGATTTTCTTGATCTTGTGGCTGTGATTTATTCTCTAGTTATGTACTTAATGGGCACTTGCCCTATATCACTACTCTTTTTTCATATATCCGTTTACTCCCAGTTTATATTTATCATATTTCTTTTATTAACATTTTCTCTTTTACTTTATTAACATTTTCTCTTTTCCACTTTAACCATATTTTCACTTTCCTTTAACCCATTTTATTTATATATTTCTAGTACTTTACAAAATTTGCATTAAAATCCATGTTATTCCCCAATGAAACTAATGTTTCTTTAATAACTTTAAAATAAACAATAAGAGAAATAATTATCTTTCGCTAACTTATTTTGACTCCGTCGATTAAGAGGGGAATTTGTTTTTTTGCTCTATCTGATAATCATATGCACTTATGCAGTGTGGTGGTGAACGATTACAAACATCACAACAATTATGACAATTAGTCAAATATGTCAACTAAATAGGAATTGTCCAATTTGATATGTGGTAGTGAGCAATTACAATTATCACAACACAACAATTATGACAATTAACTTTAAATAGGAAAACTCCATTCCACACCGTCAAATGATGTGTTCTTTGGTATCACAATTTAATTCAAAAACTCACAATCATAACATGAAATTAATACTACACTAATGTGAAATTTTTATTTCATTCACAAATTACTACTACTACTCTATTTTATTAAAATCCTTGTAAAAATTGAAAAAGGATGTTGAGCCTCGATTTATTATCAGATTTTTGAGACTAGACAAATAATTTTTATTTCATAATCATGGCTTGAAACTGGACTCAGAAAAACAATTTTAAACTTTCTGTTGTAGTAATAAACTTTTTGATTCAATTTTCTTTTATTTTTCTCTTTTAGTATATTAAATACTCCCTTCGTCCCCGATTAAGAGTCACAATTTGACCGGACACGAATTTTAAAAAATGTAAAGAAAAGTTGGTTGAAAAAGTTAGTGCAATGTGAGATCCATTTTTTTATATTAGTTTTATAATAAAATGTGAGTGAATTGAGTTAATGGAATGAGAGACTTACTTACTATTTATAGTAAAAATGAAGTGTGACTATTAATTGGAAATGAACCGAAATAGAAAAGTTTGACTATTAATCGGGGACGGAGCTCTATTGTTTTCCTTTTAATTTATTAATTAAATCCTCGAGTCAAACCTCTATAAAATCCCATCGACACCTCTCTATTTGATTCACAACCAAAATAGCAAAAAAACGAAAGGAGCAAAAATGGTGGTGAAGGTGTACGGACCAGACTACGCTTCTCCGAAGAGAGTAATCCTTTGTTTGATCGAGAAAGAGATCGATTACGAGACTGTCGACGTTGACCTCTTCAAAGGGGAGCACTTGTCTCCTCAGTATCTCAAGCTGCAGGTTTCTCCCTCTTCTGTAATTAGATGGAATTTTGGATAACTTAATTTTTTTTAAATTTTAAATCTTGCAGCCTTTTGGAGTTCTCCCTGTAATTGAGGATGGAGACTACATATTATATGGTGAGTAATACTCATTTTCCACTCATTTGCTTGCGCTCTTCTACTTCACATATGTGTGTGTATATATATAAATATTCATATTGATGTTATCCTTATTTTAGAAATTAGAATTTCTTTTGAGGGGATTTTGAAATTAGAAATGAATTCAATCCAAAGTCTTGACCTTGAGTAATTTGGGGGTGGTCATGACTCATACCTAAGTATTGATTCTTGTGATCATGTGTAGTTCTTGGCTAAATTGAATCAATTTAAAGTGAAATGATACCAAAGTTGTGTGCAGAATCAAGGGCTATCATCAGGTACTATGCAGAGAAATATAGGTCTCAAGGTAGTGAGCTATTAGGTAAAA